>NW_008752351.1:72970-95167 GCF_000715545.1 Opisthorchis viverrini
TCACAGTAGTTCCACAAGTTGAATAAACCGGTGCATTGAATGGGAACTGGGCATTAGCCCCCAAGAATAAGATTTTTTGCATTTTAAGGAGGGGACAAATTTTTTTCATTTGAACCCTGTGACGGCATCATCGTTTACAATTTAGTCACTGCAAGCAGCACAAGAAAGAATTCTGACAGAAGTATTGGCACTGGGAAGCATTTGAACTCTTGATTTATGCCATTGGTAGAGCGTGAATTCACCAAAAAAGACTGTGAAGTGCTTCCTCCGGGGTGTGTTTTTCTAGATTCTTGGTTTTTTATTGCAAATTTTGTGGCATATAACGACATTCTGTGGTAATCCAACACAAAATTTGTCGCAACAACGGCTCCAGTGCCGTGGCATTTTTTACAATCATTCTCGACAGAAGTCCACCTTCTACCGCGTTATCATAGCAAAACGGTGAAATTAGCTCGCCTCCCTAAAGATGGAATCAACTGGGCCGTTTATATCCATGGTCGGTGTTGCAAACATGGCTGTAAGATGTAGACTCTGGCAGAACTGGCCTTAGAGCACAGATCGCAGTCTCGTCACCGCAATAAAATAGCCCGCGTTTTCAGCTGGCGTCAAGGTAATTCATCAGCTTCCCAGTTTGGCGGCTAGGCTTGCTGATTTTTGTCCCAGAAGGGGACTAAAACAGGAACAAATAAGTTCGAATGCTTCAGTGCATCTGACGCTTTGGTGTTTTGGTGTCATGCAATGAAAACCTGCTTTGCTTGTGGCCTACAAGACAACAGTTCGGTTTAAAGTCTCTTCCATGAACTGGCCGTCATCGTTCATCTGCAAGGGCTTTTGGTACCCTAACTTCCAAATGCTCTTACAAGGAATATTTAAATTGATGCTTTCAAACCCTCGAACCATGTCGAAGCTCATGGGGTTATGTCGTGACACGGCAACGATTTGTTCACATAGGAGTTACGGTTCAGAAACCACGCATTGTGAATTTACTACCCCACCAGGTAAACTTTCTTCTGGGTTGTGCGACTCGAGGAATCTGAGGGTCACCACGGTTATTCACTTCATGCTCATTGTCGTACTAAATTATCTGGCAGAAGCGTATCTGCCTGACTGGTAGCCGCCTGTGAGTGCTTCGCTTGGCATCCTATCTGCATGTACACCGGAGACTAGTTTGTGTTTGACGATGCCCATACTAGAAAAGATCAAGAAGAGTCAAATTCCTTTCAAAAATTTTTGTCAGAGGCATCTCATTCTCCATAGTGTGCGCTGACCCATAAAGCCAGGAGCCCGTTTCCCCTCGCTATTAAAAAACAGGTAGTATGTATTATGGCTAAATATACACTTTTTGGAAATTGTATTGGCCATAACAGTTGAGGCGATTGCACCAATCTCGAGGTTAAGGATAGCGAAAGATATAGCATCGAGTCCAAAAGTTGTACATTGTGCGCTTTTTGTCATCTCATTCCGAGATGTGACCGCAGAGATCGAGTGATAACAGACCTATTCAGGTTTTCAATACTCGACATCTCGGAAAGACTACCCGTAAAGTTTGTTACCAATAAATCCAAAATCGTGTGAGTAACAAACGGCTGTAGGGTATTTTTGTGGGTATCTACAAAAACTTCGACAAACTGTAATATAGTACACTTGACCAGCAACCGAGGAAATTTCTGTTTTCAATGAAGTAGGGTATGGCTTTGCGGAGGTGATTCGGGAATCGCCGTCGAACTCATTGAAAAAGAAGGAAATAAAAGCTAGTCTTTATTCGTTTTTATGCCATCAACAAATTTAGTGTGGCTAGCTCCGAAGTGAATGTCCAAATTTCATTGTGCCCCCGGGTGATGACCCCTTGGGAGATAAGATAACGAAATGGGTGATGCTGCGCCCAACGTCTGTATTTGTCGACCTGATATTTCGATCACTAGGTAGGTGCAATAGACTAATGGTTGAGCTTAGCCCGCTTTAAATCCGGAAATGTGGATTCAACCCCCAATCGCCTATATGCACATAATTTCAGCCTGATAGCTAACCGTTTTAAGAGCCACGTTCAGTCTGTCCTATGGCCTAGTAATTTGACACACGCCAGTGCACCATGACCTTGTGTCCACACCACTCACCTTATGGCTTCTCTGTGTGATTCAACTGGAAAATATTTTGCATTCAGGTTTCAACAGCCTCAGGATGTTTCGCACTGTACAAAACGTAGGCACGCTTAACGCTTTCAATGAACTGGTAGACCTCCCTTTATCCAGAACCAAATATTCTATATTTAGGCAACCGACTTCGTCGCCTTCAAGCGGCCAATATAAAATGCCATGTTTGATGAGGCTCGCAGGATTTTTTCTACCCACTGAAAGTGTTCAAAAGTTTGTAGCTGATAATTAGTGCCCTGAAGAGTGTAGAACGACTGAGGTTTTGCTAGATGCACCCAGCTACTTAGCACTTTTGTTGGAATGATGTTTTGAACTCAGTTTTGGCTGAAAGTTTACTTTTACCCCTCTCCGACTAAAGTTGCTTCAGTTGGTATGACATTCATGATATCACAGTGGATTGTCTAGAGGTGACACACTACTCATAAGACTGTTGAAAACTCTTTGACATTCCACAACTAAATTCGCCATCCTCGGGGCTCACCAGGTAGATATAGGCTCCTTTTCACCGTCAAACACACGTGTTCACTGAAAATTTGTTGCGCAGAATTTACCATGAACTCCCACTTTTACACTATATTCTAAAGGGATGCTTAGGTGAATCCAGGTGAATCTGAGTATCATCAAAATACGACAGATAAAAACATTCAAATGCACTTTGATTGATCAAAGCGGGCTGGACGAATCCGCATCAGGTTATTTTTTAGACCGCACTAAAAAACGAATTGCACTAAATTGGATTGCCAGTACACTGTAGGCGTAACCCAGAATGGTCGCGTTGGCGATTCTCTTGATCGCCACTCAGGTCCTCAGTAAGTCACTGAAGAAATGATGAGTTTGAAATTCGGCACACTAGTGTCTAGATTAGAAGATATACTATTGAGGCACTGTGTATTAGCATGACGTCCACTGTCAAAGTGTCCAGTGTGAACTTTACGTTGACGAATGCATACTTTCAAACTATGTAGTTATATTTCAGAAACGAAACGAATGAAATAGATCTAGATGTCTTCCACGTCTCAATCAGTACTTCAAGTGACTGGCATGTGACGAGCTTTACTTCCCTCAAGGCAAAACTGTGTATCACACTGGGTTTAGCATTTGACCAGCTGTTGTGGCTGAGCTCATAAAGAAATGTGTTCCGTGTTTCCAATGTCCGTTTATGGGAACTATTTGGGTCCATTTTATTATTTCTTGGGGCAAAGTTACTTGCTTTTCTAAACTGACTTAGGTTTTCTGAGTGAAACAGATACAACCGTGTACGGAGAACCAGTGGAGAGGTAGGCTGATTGGTATGTGACGGATCACAGTGTTTCTGGACGATCATCTTGTAATTACTCGCTGTCAAACGTATTTTCTTCTTTGATACCAATCTGTTTATCCCTTCAAGATCCGTCTCGCCTAAAAGTACACATACGTGCTTCAAGATTCGCCCCTGGATAGTTAGTGAGATTAGCTAATTTAGAAAAATTGTCCTGTGTGACTTCATCCCACTCATCGTCTGAGTTTTTTAGCAAGCAGAACCTACAGGTGCAGGTCAATATGATATTTCCCCACATGTATCTTTTGGTCACCATTGCAAAGTACGGTGAAGGAGGTTGACGCAAAGCAGACTTCAACATGCAGAGTCACGTTGCTGACTATTTGACACATCTTTGACACATCTTTTAAACAGAATTCTAGAACTGGAATATAGCGGAGGCAGCCAAAAACATTCAAAATGGATGGTAAAAAGAGAGAACGGGAATAGAGGGAATTTGGTGTCAAGGATGAGGAGTTAGAAGGGCTCAAACTACTTAGGTCACAGGTGCCGGTTGGCGGCAGAACAAAACTTTCTGACGGGAGAATGAGCCGAACAAAAGATTTAGGTGGGCTTGTTTAACTGACTGATTCATAAGTCAAAGGGCTTAGGTAATGTGTTTATAAACACTTATTTGGCTCGATAAATTGACAGTTTGCTCAGAGCACTGGAGCATTAAGTTGGTTCAGTAAGGTGATCACGTAGGTCACGGACTGTCTGTTTTGATTTCCAGTAAGATAAGATCTACCCAAGACACGTGGCGGATATATTAAACAATCTCTATTAAAAAGGCATGCGCACAGTCTTCAATGTGTCGCGTTAAGTTTGGTGTAGACAAAATGACCCTAACAAAAGTACTTTAAAGCCAGAATATGCATGGAACTGTGAAACGGTTTATTCACACAATACAGTATACTCAGCGACGCTTTCATACAGCAAACCCTTGCAGTGATTCTTTATGGTTGATCCTTTGATTGCCACGGTAAAAAGAGTAAACGAATCAACTGCATATTTGCAGCAAGTAATTGAACTTTATGTATTGTTGAAACAACCTTTTCATTGGTAGAATAAGTTTGAGTCTCATTGAGTAAAACGCTGTGTTTTCTTACCACATCCCTAAACTGTCAACTTAAAAGCCCTTATCGTTTGTCATTTTCAGTACAATTTACCTCAGGAACAGGTGATTTGAATCACATTTCAATGCAGTTTGCCTGATAATTTCATGAAACTTCCATCTGTTAAACTAATAACTCCGTTTAGTAACTTAAATCAACAACTGTTGTTGATGACAGCAGAATTCTTCAAGGGTTGAACAGACCCAAAATCAGTGTGAGAATAGATTTCAGGGATTGGTTGTACTGTCCAGGGAAACCCCTTTGCCTGTAACGAGTAACAAGGCAGCCCAAAGTGATAAGATGTTCATGTGCGTGTTGTCTTTTTAGTTTTTAAATGTCAAGCCGGCCACAACGCCGAGCTGTTTATCTCGTTTGTAAAGTATCCACAAAACCAGTGACCGCATAGTCGTCTGGATAATGCTGCTAAAACCGTGACTCAGCTGACGCAGTGTTGTTTTCTGTTAGAATGAGGATATTTGAGACGTTCTCATAGAGATTCCCTCATCTAGGTGAAACAGATCTTTGGAAAGCTCGAGAAGAACAATGATTCTAATTCTAAGACAAAGTTGTGTGTGGATCCTCTGTAATTCGTTGATGTCATCACTGTAAAGCATCGCGTCGTATCCACAGAGTGCTACATCGGGTTTAGTCTCTTTCCATAAGCGTCCTCCAAAAGTTCTATCCTGCAATCTCAACTAGTGTCGATTATCTCGATTCCTATCTCACCCATTTTAATACTACTCACAAGTAGTACCAGAATTCTTTTAGTAAACTTCGAGTGACCACTGATTACAAGTTACTTCTATCTTTGTACCCGTCGTAAACTTCAGCCCTTCTCAAAGGATACCAAAATAGTCAATACTACAATGGACAGCCAAGTAAGTATTTTTCTTCTTATATCAAGTATCAAGAACTTCTAATGTCTCCCGACCTTGACAGCAAAATATTCTCAATTATTCTTTATTCAGTGTAAGTACAACAAGTTCCAGAGTCGAAATTAGATCTCATGAATTTTAAGCCGACTCAAAACATCGTTTTCATGGCGCGTTTATTGTGGCTAGCGCAGTGAACGCTGTTAGACAGCCTGAATTGTTTCTTCTATTTGCTAGAATTTGCCTTCTTTTTGGAATTTAGATCAGGATTATTCGCCTCTGAATAGATTCGTCCTATCCTTGATCAATTACTTTGCACTTTTGGGGAACGGAACATAATTCACAGTCGTACAAAGCTATCGCCGTTTTGAAGACCAAAACACATCGATATTTACGGGTATTTCGATCCCACTACACTTCTAGGAGAAACACGTCAGGATGTTTGCACGCTACATTCATTGCCGCTGGTCACCTCCTGTGCGGAATTCCGGGAGGGGACAATAGGATTGATAACTCAATTGACAGTACACATGCTCACCGCTGGCTAGAATGGTCAGCCGTATGCAATCCTTTATTCAAAGGAAATCTCTGACACGTCAGCACACCAAAATCATAATTCAAAGCATGGAATAGTCTGAGGACTGTCAAACTGAACCCGCTCCCATGAACACTTTGGATTCATGTAAGGCAGTATGGTAACAAAAAAATGAATAGAATAAGCAAAAATAAAAAAGTAACCGAAGACAGACTTTTCACTGGGACCTGTCTCCGATAAAATGCAATGTGTGGCAGTGGCTCGCTTTGCGCAGTGTAGTCTTGCTGACTGATGCACATTGGACGTCACTGTAGCACATATGTGGGTGTGTGCCGCAGCTATCCACGAAACTGTTCCCCGAAAAAACATTTACACCAGTAGCATAAGCATCCACTCAACTTTCACAGTGATTATCACGATGCAGAAATTTTTTACAGGGAGCAGAGTTCAAAACCCTACTAAATAAACAGTTTACAAGTTAAGATGGGAAGAGGTTGCTTTTAGCTGTGTAAGTTGTCTTCCTGCAAAAGCCTCATTGTCACAAATTGAAGTGGACGTTGAAGTCCTCTCCCGTAATATTGTGGTTCCAAATGAGTGGACTTAGTACAGACACCTCAAATTGAAGAGGCTAAACAGATTTTTCCCGTTGTGTTGTGTTTGTAAAACACATTTTGTTCTTTCTGACACTTCAATTAAGGAAATGAACAATTGGTTGGAGGGAGATATCGTGAGAAGAGTAATCTGAAAACTGTTGGCTTTCAAAGCGTGACATTGTCCTGTGTGCTTGGTACACAGCCCATGCACTTTCACCTAGAGGTTCCACTAAGTCGTTTGCGTTGAAATCACTGCACGCTAGTTATGCATAGTTCAGTTCCCAACAAATACTGTGCGCGTATTAGCAAAAGGAACGCAGAAAGTTTTCAGCTCCATGGAACTCACTGAAAGCGTGTTACTGGAATCACGCAGAAAGTTTTCAGCTCCATGGAACTCGCTGAACGCGTGTCACTGGAATCACGGGAGGTAAAAGCGTATGCGACTTCGTACTCCCCACACAAACATGTTTTGAAATGTGTGCTCAAATTTATACCGCAAATTGCGCTGCATCTTATGTCTACCAAGCACTACAATGCGCAATTATGCTGTTACGTATTTGCAAATTCTGCTTTCCAGTTTTTCAAAATTTATTGCGCTTCCGCTTGAAAAAAAATTCGTGTGAAAAAGGACTGAGAAACATCGAAACGGGGAACTGAAGAATATGGTTATCTTTATAGCGACCGATCATAATCTTGAAGAAAAGAAGCAATTTTTCATCACTATTTAGTCTACTGAGGCTGCAGTTAGTAGTGTGAAATTCGAGGGCATTGTTGATCCGCCCGATATGGTGGTTCAGGAGGCCTTGTTAGGGGCTTCTAGTAAATCCTCCCAATGGCTTCAGGTTGGATATATATTGTAAAGCGACTAACTACCTCCAAGCATTCATAATAACTCGACAATGCATTTACGTTCTTTCGTTTTCATCATTCTGTGTTCAAAAGAAAGGGCCGCAGTAGATTTCTTCTTCAAGATATATCATTCATTCGCTTGCATTGAAAGTTTAACCAACTGGGAGAACACTGTGGACCTAATGCACTAGATGTGGTGAGATTAGAAACCTTTTGGGTTTTCTGACCGCTTGAACAGCATCCTGATTACCTATGGTTCTTCTGTACCAGTTTGATAACACTATTCACGCATGGAATACGTGTTGGGGAGTACGTTGTCTTACAGACTGAGGTGTCTCTCAGTAAGGTTATCTATAAGTGTCAGTTAAATAAACTTACTTACTTCAACGAATGTAAAAAAATCTGCGATTGCAGAAACATACCGTATGTTTTTCATAACTCGCTTTGCAGTTCTAAGTCAGAACAAGTCTGAAAGAATTATGTGAACGTAAATGCTAGACGTTCAAACATCGACAACTCCAACTAGACAAGATATGGTGCATTCCAATTAAACACAATAATACTTACCTTAAACGGGAACTATTGTTGTGATGAAAGTTTATCTAGCTTGTGTAGTTGAAAGCGGCATGTGGATAATCACTCTTGATGTAAGTGGTAGATGTTTCTCAACTGCGAGCTGATGTGGCTAGAGCACAATATAAGTGATTCGGGGGCCTCTTTAGGTTTTTTACTATTCATTCAATCCCACACCAACTAATGCTCAAGTCCGAACCTCCCACAGTCTAAAATTTGCTAATAAATTAAGCTCTATAAATGCATTGTGCCTGAGGACCTGAAATCAAGTCCTAGTCCTTTTTTTCCAGAACAGCGGAAAATATTCCTCCATATAAAACAGTTGGAGCTTATTAGGTCCAATTACGTCTTAGCCAAAGAGGAAAGTAACCATACAACTACGGTGGAAGTATAGTTTTCACATTTTCTTTTCAAAACATGATTCTGGAACCGTCAAACTGTGTTGCTTCCAATCACCAATGACCGTTTCATTTCGCATTATCAGTTCGATATCAATTAATCATGAATGCTGCATTTGTCAACAGCGTTTTCTCTCTTTCTTCCATACAGCACAATATGGAAACGGACAACAAGCAGGTAAGAGATATGAAATATTCATCACTGGATTTTCACTCACAGCTACCAAAGAACAACATTTAGATATGGTTTGTTCCAGGAAGATTCTCTCAGATATGTTGGCCAGTTTAAAACAGTAGCTGATTTGGTGGTCCAAGAATGAATACGGCGTCCACTGCGCAGTTTGAAGCATATTAGACCGATCACATTTGGAGTCATAAAACTTACGCATTCATGTTATTCTGCAAATTGGAAAAGAATTATATTCCGCTGACGTCGTAGAAGAAAAATATACGCTGCAGTTCGAACACTTCTAACATGTTTCTCAACAGATATAATATTTGACTTCAAATTGTCCAAATATCCGAAGGAAATCGAAAGACACTTTTGACTAAAGAAATTTATCTTTTGCGAAACGACATCGCTTTGCCACCGAATTTCGTTATACGAGACTTAAAACGTCAAAAATAAAACTGAGCAGTCATTTGCAATTTTTTCCGCGGAATAATCTCAACACTGGTGCGACAAATATTCAAGGCCAGTAGACTAAATGAAATCAATAAAAAGGTGCATGATTTTTATTCAGTTTCATTGGTAACTGGTAACTATACTCATAGATCGACATTATTGGTCAGTACTTCGGCAGGTCAAGATAATACTCAGGTGATTTTGCAGTACAAGTAGTCCGTCCAGGGGAAAAATTACTCCATCAACTAACTCCATGTGAGGAGAGCGACTTTCAGCTAGCAATAACAAAACTTCGGCGGAAGACCAATAAACAAATTATCTAGATACTTTCGATATGGTTTGGCATGGTTTTTTTAATGGCAGACACCGTTTTACTAATGTCATATTTTGACAGGTTACAATTCCTACTATCAACCACGTAAGTAACGTCGCTTTGAAATGGGTGCCAATATTATGGTAGATATAAATTTCGCTCTGTTATATTATCTTCTGCAAGCGAGATATGTCATAAATTTTCCATTGTCATGACACGATATCACTGTTTTATTATGTTTTTTTACAAAAACGTTGAAAACATGACAGCATAAAGGATGATCCATACAAAGCCTTTGCTTTGGGAAAAATAGGATCACAAATTCCTCAATCGTTTTCATTTGTTTGTCTTAGATGGGTTTGTTTAGGAGATAAGCGTAATCTCGTGCTGCTTTTGCGATTTTGGTTTAACAGGGTGGCCAATATCAGTGCACATTGTTCAGTTGTATGCGGTGAAAAATTGTGGAAAACATTGTCTAAACTACGACCTCTCTTCATTGCACTAACTAGTTGCGTGAGGCGGTTCAACGTCGTTTGGGATGCCCCCATAAATGACTAAACGAATTGCCCAACCTTCAAAAAGCGGACGTTTGTGCTGTTAACTCAGTGACGAGACTCTCTTCTGCTGCAAGACACAATCATCTTGGTCTCCTGTAGTCGATGCGTAATAGATGCTTTTGGAAGAGGAATTGTTATCAAAATGATGCATTTACATCACATAAATATAGAAAGAGGGCACAACTTTCCGATCTCACACCACTGGCATTTGTTTATTCCGCACAGGTGGGGTGCCGCATATGTCCAAGCAGTTTTCTGCGCCAGGCGCACCCCAGAGACAAGCTAATAAATAAGTAACCAATGCGGCCGCGAAACGCGGGTGTTTAATCTTCATCAATAGACGGTTTGCAGGAAGTTACCGAATGGTTATAGTCAGTTCAGGCGCGAGGAATCAATTAAAACACCACTTTCCTGTCTAGTGAGAGGCTCAGTCTTTACGTCACCTCTGAATACAAACTTCTAAAAAACATCTTGTTGTTTATGATCACTTTCTGCACCTTAGTTCGATTTTCAGCGGGCATATTATTCTTCCACAAACATACATTATACCGACGTATGTGCTGACGGTCGAGTGCAAAACTATAAAGGTTCTACGTCCTTTCGCATCACATGCCGCACTACGGAGAGCTCGTCATTGGTGTTTCCTGAATATATTTGGAAAGAATACGTTTCGGGATGTAAAAGCTATATTTCGGCGTGTCCAATTACATGTCTCCTCAGAAGGACTGGCGACCCGGAAATGTCGTCAACCCAAATTTTGTAGCAAAATGTATCGTACAACGCCTGGTTAGGAAAACCGCAATCCGAAATATTCATAAGTAGTGTGGCGTTTTGCACAAACACTTTCGGTGGTGACGGTAGATGTCACTGTCAACTTTGAAATGTATGCTTTCATTATGGTGTAAGTGTGGAGTTTTTAGATCAGACTGGAAATAATTTTTAAGACAAAAAATCGCTGTTTAATCGTGAAAGCCTCACTCTTTTCGGATGAATACTGATAGCTCTTATTCAGGATGCATCGGACATTGGTAACTCGTGTGAGATACAAATCAACGGATAGACAAGGATAGCCTTTACATATCACCCATTCAAGACTGCCAGTGCTTTTTCCTCGATCTCGGAAGAGAATCTCGCTATCAAGCTGAACAGCCAACGCGTGTGCACCCAGCTGCACTTGCCTTAATCACGTTCAGGCACCCTTACCATCCAAATGACGGAATATTCCGCAAGGAAACTACGTTTCCTGTGCGCCCAACAGTGAAGCGACCAACAAAATGTGCAAAACACCCAAATTTTGAATATTTGTTTTTAACAGTTCTTTCATTATCTGGTACCGAAATCCCATGAAAACGTATGAATTCTGCGTAAACCTCATGAGAACAATGCCTCGTTGTTACCTACACTGGATACGTACTATCCCTCAGCCGCACTAATGCCGGACTATTGATGGAGGTTTTGGAACTTTTCTCTCATTGACACTTTTGGTTTTGTGGATCCGATAATAGAAGTTGATTTCAGTTTCAACTTTATGAAAACTTCCAACGCAACCTCTTTTTACCGAAGCCCCACTTACACAATTTATTAGTTTTTCCCTAATTGGGCGACGTGGCGGTCCCTAAGATCTGGGAGTCTGCCAGGGGCATACGACACGTGTTGTCCAACCTATTCACTCAGCTGACCTTAAGACCACGTGACAAATACAATTAGTTGGGAATTAAACCCATTCGAAGCCGACCTTAACAATAAAAAAACATTGGTTATCGCTACATTGTATTCATAGCATAACCATGTAAATGCCAAAGAAACCTCACTTTCTGATCGCTTGATTGAAAGTATCCAAGATTTTAGGCCAGTGGCTACGCTAATATTCGGCAGTCGATCAAAGGTTTTTTACTCACTGGCACTAACTAGTATCTGAACGCTGTTAGAAAAGATGTTTCCGACAATGACCTAGTTGGTGAACCATGGCATCCTCCACGACGTGGCTGATACCTGGTAATGAAACGGCACCATTACATGTGTTGCGTTCAACAGTATCTAACATCTTGGTCGTTGCACTGCTTACTGCAAAGAACCTCGAAACTAACAAAAAGAATTCACTGAACTACATACAGATTGCCACTGTGGTACCAGCCTTTTCTAAATACTCACTGACACACAGTAAATATCTGGGATCTCTTCATACAAACGTGTGCATTTCTGACCAATACAGCTACACATGGTAAGTTATAAGTTTGCCACCATCCGAGAAATGAGGCATACAATATAAATTGCAAATAGTGAGTTGGTGACAGGTTTGTAATCAAGCAATAATTAAAGTTCACATAGCTGAGTAAACACCAATTCTCCCAATGCAATAGAACCCATGTCACTCGGTGTTAACTACGAAATAGAAGTGCATAAATTTCAGCGTCGCTTTTTGCTTTATTGCCTCGGTTTTCGCGAAATAACAGCTGCAAATTTCTGGATGAAACTACGCTTGAATTTTCATTTAAAACAACCGTTAAGAGACAAGGATTGAATTGTCTGGTTTCCTATGGTCGTTACCGCCTCACAGACCATTTGCATGCAAAACGGATGCCTTTCTCTGTTATCGGCACTTCCCCGGTGCATACTTTGCAGTGCACTAGTGAACGCGAACATTTCACATACTCGCAGATGACCCCATTGACAAACTGCGCTGAGCATGATCAACGGGTGGATTTGACGTCAGAATGACCACGTGGTCAAAGCTGACTTCAAGATGTATTTCAATTAGGACCATAAAACTGGGCTCAAGGGGGTCCCGCAACTTCCAGTCTTAAATGTCTACATTGCATGCGATAACATTTTATAGGCGGAAAGAGGCACCAAATGCCAAAAAGAAGTACCAAAACAATACCATAATTAGAATATCAGTCTGACACTCATCCATGTAGTACTGCCTTACACATGGATACGTGCGGTGATCGCAAGTGCCTTCGGAATTTCAATCAAACACAACTTACAACTTACATTCACATACACGCATTATGATAAGCTTTCTTCCTTAGACGACCTCAAAGCAGGAGTGCAACCAAACGAGTGGACAAACGATCGTTGTCATCCCCTTCCTTTATAATTAACGGGGACCGGTAATAGATCAGGTCTGATCTTGGTCTATTCTGCCGTCTCACTGCTCCCTGGGTTCTAACTTTCTGATAACCAGACGTTAGAGATACTACAAATCACACCCAAAAACACTTACTTCTGCGAAAACTTAGAAATTACTGCAGATCATTCTAAGGTGAATTTGATCAAATTATGAAAGTCGAACTGGCTACTTCGAAGTTCCACAATTATCGACCTCGGAACACACAACATTCGTTTCCTCTCCTTTGTCATTGCAGATTACTGGAACTGTAAGTTTGATGTTGGGCTATTTATGGCATGACTTCGCCCGTTGATATTTTTAAAAATTTTCACCCAGAAAATTGGTCTGAATCTATGGCCACGGTTTAGTGAAATTTCTTGCCATCTGTGTTTCGACTCCTTCTTCGATATTGGTTTTGCGCAAAATTTGCAGAACTAGCGTGCAATAACCAAACGAAAATTTTTATTCTGTGCAACGCAGTTTTTTTACAATAAACTATGGATTTAGTACCCTCGCCACGCAAGAAATCAAACACCGGCCATTCGCGCTGCACGAGTTACGACTTTGGGACAAAGCACTTTTGAATGTTTATATCAAACTAATCCGTATAAACTAGAGGCACCCTAAAACAAAACGAAATTGTTGGAGACTGATTCTAGAACCACGGTTAGGGGCCTCAGCATAACATGTTACTCACTCCGAAACTCTTCTATTTCCAGGGCGACAAAGACTGGGCGTTGCAGGAGGTAATCAGATTTTTTAAAAGTATCCATCTTTGATGTTTCTTTTTTTTGAAAAAAGATACATGACGTGTATATATGGGCTATAAGTTCGTGTCGTCGACGCAATCTTTTCCACCAAACTGTAATATTTTCATTCAGTGGTAGTTATTTTCCACGCGTATAATTTTTCCTCGTCGAGCTGAAGCTCTAGAGCTGAACATTAAGCAGGCTGTTACCGCGACAGGTCAGTTCCTCGCAGTACCTTAAGTGGACGTTTTGATTCCAGCTTACAAGCTAATTTTGTCCAGCTGAAAAACGGTACTGGATTATTCGCATCTCAACTGAGAATCAAGAATTGGTTTCCATACGTGCATGCTGCGCAGATCAGACATAGTTCCTCTTGTGAAAGTCATAGTCTCGCACGCTCACCAAACCATAAAACCAGTAGGATGACTTTTGTAAAGGATCTACTCAACTTTGGATGGTTAGGTTATCTTCTAAACTGGCCCTCGAGAACGGAATAATGAGTGTGTAACACGAAATTCCAAATTTGCCACACCAACCCTGGAAAGAATAGAAAGCGCTCTAATCGATAGAATTGTATCCACTGTGAGCAAAAGGAATCTAGGAATGAAAAGCTCAAAACCGCAAAAGTAGACTAGAGGCAACAAGTATAGCAGCACAAGATGAATAACAGCAGTCAACATGGTGACGCAAACGGTCGAAAAACCTCGGTGAAATCAGGTTGCCGCACGAAATAAACTGAAAAAGG
Organism: Opisthorchis viverrini; assembly: GCF_000715545.1. Classification (NCBI taxonomy): domain Eukaryota; kingdom Metazoa; phylum Platyhelminthes; class Trematoda; order Opisthorchiida; family Opisthorchiidae; genus Opisthorchis; species Opisthorchis viverrini. The sequence continues at coordinate 87,454 of NW_008752351.1, forward strand.
CAGACTAAATTAAAAAAAGTCAGTGAATATTGGAATCACAGGGAGAATCGAATTCATGGAAGGCTGCCACAACAGAAATAGGTAGTAACCAATAAGAACAGGGGCAAGAGCCATCCAGCTGAAGCCACTCAACGCACCAATGAAGACAATGAAATGCGGACCACAACGCAACATAAACTGAAACCGGATCAGGAGAAGTGTAGGGAGGGCACCTTTTAGCTAAGCAATTATACCAGCAAATAGGAGACAGGTTTTAACAGCTTTATGAAACATCCAAGTTTGGAGGAAATATGTGCCCAAACTAGCACTGAGGATATCTTCTGGCTTGGTGGAGGAGTGGTTGCGGGCTTATTGCCAAGCTAAGATGATTGGACCAGCTATCAGTGTAAGGAGAAAAGCCCGTTGCCGCGAAGTCGTTCGTTAGCAAGTACCAACTAAACCGTTACAAAGTACTGGACAGGAAAGTAAACATCTAATTGGCACCATATTTTAAAAAAACCGAACATTCTCACGCATCTTTTTGAACTTTCGTGAATGCTCATTCACACTCACGCAACTGTAATTGAACGCCACAAAGCAATTCCACAGGTTCCGTAATAGGCTCCGACTTCTATTTGACGCGTGGTGGAGTTGCGCGGAAACCACATACTACTCGGATGCCTCACCAGTAGTATCCGCTGTTACACAAGTAGACACACCTTAACTAAGTATATCACCATAACACTCAAACAATACACATATAAATTGCTGTTCAAGTAGGAATAAATATCGGTTGTCGTTCGACTACTTATCGTACCGATAGCGGTGTCGTTATGAATTTTTACAATACGATCAGTTGGCATGGTTCGCATTGTTGGGGTTGGACCTGAGACTTATCGTACCGATAGCGGTGTCTGTTATGAATTTTACAATACGATCAGTTGGCATGGTCTGCATTGTTGGGGTTGGACCTGAGACGACACTTTCGGACGTAAAAGGTCAAGACACGAAAGTGGCCTGACGTTCCACACCGGCACTACAGACGTTTTGAACAAGTCAAAAAGCAAACCCAGCGCAAACCAAACCGAGGTGGGCTCAAATGCACAGTTGCTCGGGTCTTAGTCAAGAAATTTGTTAGTGGGTCGAATATTGTCAAATGGACTACCTGGTGACTAAAGTACTTATAAAATGCCACTTAGTGACTACGGGACCTACCAGTTAAAGAGGAAAGGTCCCTCGCCTCGAAGTTATTAATAAGCTAAAATGAACCAGTCGGTTACAAGCTATTAGCTACAAAAGTATATACCGAATGTGCACAGAGTCCTTTCAAAAGAAACAATTCCAGTCGATCTCTTGAAATTTCCTGAAAGTTCTTTGACTTTGGACAATGAAAACATCAAAAGGTAAATTAATTAAATGCTACATCAGTAGTATACATCATTACACCAGTATCCCACTGATTTGCAATCGTCAAGGATGAAAAACATCGGGGCTTCTGAAGGAAAAACAACGAACTCTCGAACCAGAGATCCCTCGCAATAGTAGGAACAATTTAACGTTCTACCGTGAGCCGCAGATCAAAAACGCAGTCAGCTGTCACTAGTTTTTCTCCGCACTGCTACGATCTCCGAAATGTATGAAACAGCTGTTAAGCGCTTTTCAGCTTTTCAGCATATATTGGTCTCACTTACAGAAAGAGATCTGCATTGAGAGTTCTAAATAGCTACACACTGTCAAAGGGGTGAAATTTACACTTTATCTAACAGTATAACTTTGATTTATTTTCAGGTCCACTTGATCCAGGTGTTGATCCGTGTAAAGGTAATTTTGTACAATATTTACGCCACAATTGGCCTGATTTGCTTGATTCAACTGCATCATTTCCAACAAAAAGCACCAATTTTCGAACCCAACCTAACAGGCTTTATTGAACGGTAAAAATGACAATATGTTCGCGATTGTTTCTTGAAACTTGTTGACTAAGCACAAGTTTATAGTGTAATGCAACGTAAATAACCAGAGGCGTAGCTGACACCCAAGATTGTCCTCTGATTTTCAGACCCGAGATTTCGGGGATCGGTCAAATGCCCAGGTATAGCATTTTTCTATCTTTTCCTGCCGTTTGATATCGTTAGCAGTTTTAAGATTTCTGTAAACATTGCCCCATTTGTTTATTCCATTGTTTTTCTATGATGGACTGTTGAGAGTATAACAGCAATTCCGAGATCTGATATCGTTAACAGTTTTAAGATTTCTGTAAACAGTGCCCCATTTGTTTATTCCATTGTCCTTCTATGATGGACGGTTGAGAGTATAACAGCAATTCCGAAACTCTAACCACACTGTCAGCACACGGCCAACTGACCGGTGTGAGCCATGGAATAGATGCGGTTTTCAAAAAGCTTTTCTCATCCAGGAAATATCTCCGGTTAAGAAAGATTAAAGTAATTTTACCCCAAACTTAGTTCACCAGTGAACTCAAAGTCCCAAGGACATTCTAGCAGGCTGATCCACCAAACGACTTTCCGACTGACCACATATGAACCACAGGTCAAAATAGCCGGAAGGGCCAATACACTCGTGTTTTTTGAACTCTCGTTTGCGAACAATTCAAACAGTGAAACTGATCCATGCTTTCTTAATTGGAACAAACGAATCGGAAATTTCCAAATTCCCCATTTTGCCACCACGTAACTCCATGATTGAGTGCTGAATCTTGTTTGGTATTTCTCTACTGAATCCGTTTTTAAGATGTCACCGTCTTCACATTAGAAGCAAATCTATCAATTTGTGTATATTTGTATGTTTTTTTTTTGCGTATTCTACTATGGGAAAAAGTGTATGATTAGACGGAAATAACCATAGTCAGTCAGTTGCTTGTAGATATAGTTCCAACATGAAATATTTCACTTACCATTGGTAATTTTACGGAGTAAATCCTTTTTCACTTTCCAAAAACAAAAAAAATGATTTTGATTGCTTAAAAGACAACATGGTTTTGCTAACGTGGTTCTTTGTGTTGTCAGTTTGTCATTTTTTCGTGGAAGGCGCACATTAAAAGTTCAAGTCGCCGTGATTTATCAATAATCATAAATCATAAGGTTTCCAAATTCATATTCCATGAGCAGTGAAATCTTCTGTCATGTTAGCCAGTTTTATTTACACTCGATTCTGTATTAAGCACATCGCTGACAAGCACAGAAATATTGCGAGATGGTGTGGCCCGAAAGGAACTAAACTAAGAAAGCAACATTGGCCCTGAAACATAAAATTGTAACACTGAAAAAGCGAACAAAAACAAAAGTTTCCTCATTTTGATCAAATTTCCTAATGTTTTCGCTTCTAACATCCCGGGCTCAAACTTAGTAATGGTGCTGGCTCTCTCATACAAAATTGGTTGATAAATTGTAATAACGGGATCTAAAACTTCAGCAATGTTTGCGTAGAATGGCCTTGATTTTTCCAGTAAACAAGTTGCAGCACGCAGCCTCACAAAATCTAGGCATTACGTAGCTCTGGTTATTTCTTCGGAGACTAGTCCATCGTTACTAGTGAGAGGATAAATCCTTGTAAGTGAATTGTACGGTCACTATTAGGTTTTAACGTATAAAATTAAACGAATACGGTCGGATTTTTGCGTAAACCCTAGTCACATGAAGCTTATTACACTGAGGGTCACCAGCCGTTTATGCTGCCAACCTCCCCTTGCGAATGGTAGAAATTAGGAAAGACGGCTTACAGTCAGCCACGAGAGTATCCAGCTGTAGCGGAGTGTAGTTCCCAAACTATTAGCCACTAGGATGGCAAAAATCGAATGCAGATAATTAAACGTTCGTCAGATGCAAAGGTAGGAAAATTCAGGCACGTATTACCCGATACACAAATACGTGATGAAAGTGAGTCCATCCAAACTCGCTAATAACTCAAAGTTCAGACCAGTTATCGCGTGCATTTTGCCACTGTAACAAACATTACCTAATTACCTTAGCATAGGTGATTGGCCTTATTGCTGTTGGGTGTTTCGCTCTTGACGGAGATGCTTCGTCAGGCAGAGTATTGGTCGTCCAGTTTGGCCGAGTCATAAGGCAGACATAAAACCAGTGGGGTCACTCGACCCTGGCAGGCTTAGTTCTAAACGTTAGTAAAAGGTACTCTCCGGCCAGTGTGAAAAGCACTTATAAAGGATATGTTAGGCGAAATCACCATCTCGTTAAATCGGGCAAAATTCTTGTCTATCCAGTTTAGAGAATTTTATTTAAGTATTCCTCTTCAGCATCGCCATAAGCCGTGTGTTGGTGTGTCAGATTATTAAGTGGTAGAACAACTTGTCCAGTGGTTAGGCGGATCACGATAAACTTATTCAACTCACAATTTGTGGTTCAACGGTATGCCAGTAAACCATTTCGCTGATAGCTTTACATTGCCCTATGTCAGCAAGACTGATATAAAATCGCCCTCCACGTGCTTCGGGCAAGGATGCCTGAGGGACTTACACCACCTCGGCCTTTTGATACTGCCGTGTGAATCTTGGTCTCCAGCGAAAGACTCCCATGTCCGTTGTGCGTGGTAGTCATCTACACTAACAGAAAAAAAGATTTAAATAGCACCTTGCACTGAGTTCGATCCTGATAGATAAAATTACACTTAATGATTGGCTTCCCGTATGCCCGAAAATTGGCCAGGCTGGTAACTATACCCCTTGGATTGCCTGTCAAGGCTGAAACGATGCTCAGGTATAAATCCCCTGAATAGGTATTATAAAAGATTACTTCTCAAGCGGCCCAAAAAATTCACCAAATCATTCGATCGGTCGTTTAAGCCATGTACCACTACTTGTATGTCCATGCGCGGTGTAGAAAGCTAAAAGTAGTCCACCAGAAGATCCGACGATAAAGATTCACCTTCTTACAACTGGGTCACTTTTTACTGCAGTGGTGTAGTATAATAACTGGCCAGCCACCATTACTTTTTCATCACATACCTCTTGCATACTGAAGTTTTGGGGTAGGCAAACATAAGGCAGCGGAGCACGAGAAAAAGCAAGGCTGCAGAGAAAATTATCATTCATCGGCTTGCCTAATGGGAATTTACGACAAAAATTGGCGTTTCAGCTCCATGGATAAAGTTATTGTTTAACTACAGTTGTAACAAAAATATTCCAAAACAGAGAGGAAAAGTAAGATAAACCTCGCTGATGTTAAACAACCGGGTATTTTTTATAAATCCCAACCACTTAAATGTCACTCATGAATCACGGATTTTGTTGAGCCCCTCGAACCAGGACTTTCTTCTGAGAATTGATCACTGTGAACGATTTTAGAAGCAATTCACTGTGAAGAAAACGCAATCAGCTTGCGTCGTATTCAGAGTGCTCACTTTTACATCATACTTAGGATAACTGAGTAGTTACATCTGATGTCCGTTTCGGCTAAACCAGTCGTGCACCACATCACCATCAGATGATGTTCCGCACTTGGTCTTTTCTTGATATGCCCTGTTCTTTGGTAGGTTGGCATGAGCAACATCTATTGTTCAGCCACAAATTTGCCCATCCGATACACTCAGAGAATTAATTTCTCCTTGATTGATGTTTTTAGTGTCTCATTTACAAACCGCTAATCGATCAAAGACGATCAGTGCAAACGCGACCACAGCCCTTGCAAATTCATCTCGCTCACTCGCTAGATCCAAGACCTTCGAGGTCATCCTTGCTTCCCAAAAGGTTGATCCTCTCCTCGAAGTAGCTATATTTGGAATTATTGGATGTCTGTCCATAATATCTTGCAACATGTTCTCTCTTGTGACGAGGGTAGGTCGCAAGCCTCCACCGGTTCCGTTCAGCAGGGCTTCAATTGCCGATGTGGACGCTGCTAAAGGACCGTATTTCCTGAAGTTAGAAAGCATTCCCTGACTGTCAGGACTGCAGCAGCCTTCAGGAGTTACAAAACACTTGTGTTTATAATCCTTTCATTCCATTGGATACCATGAACACGGTCAGCGCCCCAACGTAACTCGAGACATACTCAGTTTAGTCTTCACTCAGTAGGTCTAATTTTTCCATAAACGCTATTTGATTTTGTCGAAAATACGATTTCAGTTTGCGGTCTGTTGTCAAATCTGATAATAAGATGCTACCGACGTGTCGCAAAACTTAATTGTAAACCAAACGACTTACTTCAGCCAACCTGTCCTGAGGAGCATGCGTTGATAACCCTCAAAAATAAGCAGATACAAATATATATATATATATATATATATAAAACAACTCAATCAGAAGACTACAGCGAACCCCCATAAAAGCCGACGTGCACAAAGATTCCTCCACAGTAATGCGAGTGACGCTGTCAAAATACTTCCGCAAGTTGGAAGAACTTGTTCCTTTAGCCTGACGATGGGAAGAATACGAAGATGTAGCTAAGGTCTACTTGTAGACAGAACAGAACGTTCACTCTGCATCATGCTGAATCCTTTCACGGGTCGCTGGCAAGTTTGTTCGGGGAGTTTGTCATTGTTGTGACTTTAGTGCTCGCAAGTCTGTCCTGGTGTTCATCCGAGGTGTCTGCGAATATTTTAATTAATGATAAGGGTAATGTCTTCACCGAGCCCGAATAAACACTTTTGAGGGTTGAGCTCGGTTGAACTCTCTGCCCTTAAATTGCTCTAAAAGAAGGCAAACTTGTATAAAGATGAACATCCATCTGGAAAGTAAAGCACTGGTGAAGTCGGATGTACATGAGGCTTAAATGAGTGGTTACTTTATACACATGCTCTATTCAATAGAGATAGTTAGTCTACGGCCACTTTCAAAGTAAGGGAAAGAAGGGAAGAATGAACAAATAACCGGTAAAGAGGCCAGGTATAACGGATTTCGACCTAAAGTGGAATTGCAATAAGGTGTGGGTTACTCTGCTGTTCATAACCGTTGGTCGTTTGTGATCACTTTAGGACCACTGAGTCTCTTGTGATTCACACACATTAAACATTGCTCGGTTCTGTTGGCATGATTGTATTGTGAATTCGATTCCGTTTTCGCGCCACAAGCAAAGATTTTATGAACTAACACATTTACTCACCCCTAATACTCTTGTGTAATCAGGTCTGATCGTGCCGATCGTTCCCGACCAGATCTTGCCAGTATTTCCTGGTCAGACTCAAGGTCCTATTATCATTGGTAAGTTAAATTAAGAAAAATACTTTTACAGCAGGCACAATAAAAGTAAAAAGTGTGTGTCCAGCTACCGAAAACTATTACGAGCATTTGAACACGAATAGTTGAGGGATCGTACGTCCCTGGCCCACTATCTTGAAACGTATTCACGTCGTTAGCTACATGATGTCTGCAAAATGAAGGATGGAATGAGCCCAGACTTTTTATTCTAAAGCGTGCGCAGCATGTGTATCACTCACTGGTGTCTTTGGGTGTCAAAGCGCACCAAAAATGTGGAACTGAAAAAAAACCAGATGTTGGTCGAATGCTGATGGGCAAACAAATTATTTATGACAAACTAATCTACAAGTGTTCATTACACTCGTAAAAAAGTAAACATCAGAACAGCCAGATGGGTAAGTCAACAGACAAAGAAATGGGATATGAATAATGAACCACGGATGGGGCAATTTACCGATTTACGATGAACTTTGATGGACAGTGAAGAATTAGCTTGTCCAGTCCATATGTCCCTATAATTGACACCACGTTGGAGCAGCACATCTTGTAAGGGAGAAAACGACGCGA
>NW_008752352.1:0-9987 GCF_000715545.1 Opisthorchis viverrini
AATGCCTTTGTCATGCATGGTGAGAAAGAGCTTGAAAACCTCATGAGGATAGACGCCTAAAAACTTTGGGTATCTGGCCATCTTCAAACTTGTCCCCACTGCCCCATGAGACATCGGCTCAAGAGACATTCGCCTTCTTACGGATGATTCGGCGCACCTTATCCCGTGTTACTCGCATGGACTTCCAAATAATCCGTGGGGCCTACGTCAGACCGATCTTTGAATACGCCAACCTAGACGAACGAAAGACGGCACCCTCATTGAGCATGTCCAGTGAACCGCCATGCAAATGGTCGCTGACCTCGAATCCGCGGAATACAAAACGCGTCTCGTGGTGCTTGATCTCTTTCCCATGAAGTGTATTCGCCTCCGAGCGGGCCTAATTCTTACTTATACCCTGCTGGAACAAGGTTTGGTCAGCGGCTTTTTCACTGTTGACCCAGCAAACACACAGTGGGAACATGGTAAAATTTTCAAACTTAGAGCGCACTCTTTCATTGGGCATTTTTTTCTCATTTTGGTAGTTGCTGCGTGTAGTAACCTTTCTCCGATGGTCGTCCGAGCTTTACCTGGAACTCAGTTCAAAGCACCATTGGACGCCTCAACGGGGGTCCTCGTGCTGGCGGGCATTCTGTCCCGCGGTGTGAACTTAAAGTGTATTGCTTCGCACTTTTTCACCTTCACTTGTGTTAATCCGTAGATCCGCAGCTCAGTTTTGGACGTTAATATGCCCCGTGAACCTTTGGCGGTGGTTTTGACGCAAACGCTAGATTCAAAGGTTCACACCGAGAGTTACGCTGAGGAAAATACAGTTGCTTCATTTGACGAACGGAAACCTGCAGTGTCAATCGAATTTGGTCAGCTCCAAGAACTATTATAGCAACGCCCAGTATTAGTGGAGTTTCTGTTTCCTCGGCCGATGCAGCCGCGCCCTCAATCACGGAGTTCACATTCAATCCTATTTCCGGATGCACTGTCTCAAGCAGTACGAAGACATGTTCGGGACTGATTTTTCCAGGTTTGTTGAAGAATGGAAAGTCGGATCCTTGCTGCGGAGTCTCGGCACACCAGAGCACAAGCGGTACCTAAATTTAATTCTCCCCACCGGTGACCTCATCTTCGATTTAGCGGTCGGAACACTATCTCAGAAATTCGACGATCAAACACTGTTCAATATCCGTTACCAATGCCTAAAGTTGTTCAAAAAAATTATGATGACTTCAATGTGTTTACCGGTGTTGTCATTCTCGTATGCAGGCGCTTCATGCTCAGTTCAGGGGATCATCAGTTTGAGTGACTCATCATTGCATCCAGTATCCAGTCGCCTCAATATGTTGACGTCAGAATCTAGAATTGAACAGGAAGCAAAATGACTTTGCGGGACCTCATCAACCCGAAACACAGCACAGTTTTTGGTTGGCCATTCACCTATGGCTTCAAGCAGCTATGTACACGCGATCAACTCCGACGCCCCTTAATACATTTTTACCCCACTACACCACCCCCACATACCTTTCCGTGGCCACCCGCCATAGCCCAAGGCCATGAAGCCCTAGTGACGGTTCTGGACTTCAGTTCAAACCGGCCTGCCATGTCGTGGCAGCTCTGCTGCATCTCCATATCCACTATTCCGGCCCTACACTTCCTGTAGTTTGAAGTTTTTTTGTTTCTCACGTTCCAGTCTGGAAGCTCTTTGCTATGCCCTCATTTGTATTGTTTTCTTTGCCCGCCACTTTTAAACCTCAACGTTCAGATCTCGTGCCATCTGATATGCTCTCCATAGGACATAAAGAGACCTTGCAATTTTGGATTCCTACCCATGCCACCTCAGGTGTGATAAACTCTACTCCAATAAGGTTTACTGTTTACGTCACTTTCCCTTTTCCCATTAAACACAAACCCCACCAGTCACGCCTTTATTCTGACTGTAATGCTATGATCATGCCCGACGGTATGCTACCCACTAGTTGGGAATAAATATTATTATTATTATTATTATTATTATTAAATCTGGCAAGCCCGATCGAAAAAAGAACAAGCCTCCCAAAACTTGCTGGCATTGCGGTGAGTGACGTTCTGCTCGCTATTACCGGTTTAGGTTTCGTCAAATTTCCAGGTGCAGTCGTCGTGGCCACAAGGAAGAATGGTGTCGATCTCAGGGGCCGAAACCATCCGCACACCACCGTGCAGCCCATGAATCGGGGTCCAACTCGGTGAAGGCAACATTCACTTTGATATTATTTGCCGAAGGAAACTGATACCACACAGCTTAGTGAACGAACGGGTAAATGAATTGATTAGGTGCACGTGAAACCGACCGAACACTGGACCCGTAATGCACCTTCCGGTAAACTACGCTTTACTGGGGAGGTTGAGTGCATCACAAGCTTTAATAGCTCGACGGCATAAGCCGAGTCGTGTCTCAAACTTGATCTGATGGGGCTGGCTGAGATCGAAAAGCTGAAGCTGCAGGAAAACCCAATTAATTCGATTTGCAACCTCACATGCGACACCTGGGATGCCCTCGAACAAACTTACATTGCGAAGCGTTCACTCGAGGACATTCCACAATGCTATCTATCTATCCACAATGCAACCTATTTTCACCGACGAGCCTTGGTGGCGCACAAAAGCCAGAGCCAAACGGTGCCTTCTCTCCAGTATCAAATCAGTATCAGGCTGAGACCCACCCCCACCCACCGTTGACCAGGAAATGGAACGACTACAGAAGGCTGGTGTTCTCCAATCGACCAACCACCCTTTATGGGCCGCACCGAACTTGGACGAAGAAGGCTAACAAAGCCATCCGCGTGGGTGAAGATCGCTCCACCGGTCTCAATACTGCGCTGGATACCAATCAGTTCTCTCTAACCCTTTCAGACGATTTACTCGCGAAACTGAATGGTGCTAGATTTTTAGCGTAGATTGACTTGACCGATGCTTGCCTCCAGGTTGAAGCTGAGGAAGAACCACGAGAACTTCTTGCAGTCTGTAGGCTCCATGGTCTGTTGCAGGATGCTTGGCTGCCATTTGTTGTCAAAGCAGCGCCAGCCATATTTCAACAGCTCGTAGTGGATACGATACTGGATGCTTCTGCCGTTGCCCCCTAGTTGGACGATCTCATCGTCATGGGTTCCAACCAACACGAATTGTGACAGTGCCCTGGTTGCGTGCTTGGTCGTACTCAAGAATGTGGCTTCGGAGTGCGCCGAGAGGATTGCACCTTCTTCATGCGGTCAATGAAGTGCCTCAGCTTCATCATTGGACACCATAGCAGCTGGTAACATCCGGCGAACATCAACGCTATAAAACGTATACAAGCACCCCAAGACTTGACATCCCTCAGGTCTTTTCTGGGTTTCCTAAATCAATACCGTTTGTTTCTGCCCGCCATGCACCGCCTCCGAAGCCCAGTAAGCCAGCTACTTATGAAGGTCCAATAGTGGGCGTTGTCAAATGAATGCCAATGTACCCTTGACTCCGTCAAATATATGCTGAGCTACGATTTCCTACCCAACAACTGCGATCTGTCGCTGGAAATCGCTGTGGTGACGGATGCTTCTAAATATGCATTTGGTGCAGTGATTTTACCTCTATTTCCCAGCAGTAGCCAAAAAGCCGCTGCATGTGCTGCCAGATCCCTGAAATCAGCCGAGCGAAACCACAGCCAGATAGAAAAGGAAGATTTGCTGCCAAAATTGCTGCGTACCTGCCCAAATAATGAACTGAGGCCTTACTCCAAACGGTGCAGACCTTCGTCGGGAGCATAGTATATTTCATATCCCCCGGCCATCTTTTCACCCACAGCCGAACAGCCAGGCGGAACGCTTTGTTGACATTCTGAAGCAGGCTCTTCAGAAGCCCAGAGAGAATGGACCAATGGAAGAGGGTTTACAAACATTCCTGTTGGCACGTTAATCGGTGCCAAGCCCCGAATCAACGAATGGAGTCTCGCCAGCGGGGGCGCTACTCCGAAGGAGGCCTCGAACGCCATATGATACTATCCGGCCATAGAAAATTTACTTTGTTCACCGCATCACCGAAATGGAGGAATAGTTCAACGGGCATCATGGAACAACCGTGAGCTCCTTCAGCAAAGGCCAGGGAGTGGCCTTCAACGGCAGACATCCTATGTGGATTCCAGGTCACATCCTTCACCGGCGTCGCAAAGTTCTCCACGAGATTTAAGTTGGCCGAGCCAGGTGGGCACCAACACAAGCCAAACGCGGACGACAAATTCGAAGATTCCGCGAACGGGATCTAGTGAGTTGGGTCTAGCGACTCTTCTGGACACTTTTAACGTTGGCATCATCCCAGAAGATCCATCAGCTGCCACGTCGGAGGCCCAGCTCAAGTAGGGCTTACGACGTCAACGCTGGCAGACAGGATTCGCAACCCAGTGAGGCCAACGCAAGTGGGGCCTTGGCCTTAAAGCTTCATCAACAAGCTTCACGGAAGAAGTGTTAAGCAGAACTCCACACGGATACCGCCTTACCACTCGCGGTCAGGCACCGCTACGGCCTATGCCGCACAAGACTGGCCAACTGTGCGGGACGCTTGTCGGTCCGTCGTCAACCTAGATCTGATTGGTCAAAAGTGCGGACCAAGCAGCCAAGCATGACAGAGTACTGACCGAATATCGGTTGCCAGTGGTGCATCCAGAAGGCGTCAGAATTTCTACAATATTGCTGCCGCTTATAACGCCCCGTAAAATTGTTTCCCAATTCTTCGGTGAAGCTTCGGGTGCTAGATTGCCCCTTGGTGAATTCCTGCTTCCGGTCCTAGCAGCGGTAGGAGCACTTCTTGAAGGTGAAAGACTGAGCAGTCTAAATTTAGCGATTGCTCTGACAGCGACGACTGAGAGCCCTATCCGTCTATCCGTCAGCTTGGTGAGGCCACATAGTGCATGGTAATCTTTTCGATTCGTAGTTCCGCAGCAACGCATTCTGGGCAGGAAGTCAGACGAGGCACTAAAAACGAGATAATCTTCCATAAAAGCTGGGCTTAAGGTCGTTCTCAAATAAGAATGTAAATAGCGTGCGCACTGATCGTTTGGTTTTATAGTGTAGTTATCCTCAACACTTGGACCGTCAACGACTTTCGCACACTTCTAGGCCTGCATCAGTTCTGATAAGGACTTAGGCTATGAGCGTCTGAACAGCAACGTTGAAGCAGAGCTGAATGCTGAATGTGGGTAAAGAGTACATGGCCAGAACGACCACCGTCATATTCCACAGTGAACATAAGGTCACATTTGCAGAGTTCAGTAAGAAGCGATGTGATATCATCTACCCAGGTACGAAAGACAACCTGCGTGACAGTGAAGATCGCCACTTTGTACGGTATCTCTAGCTTTCATGGCGGCCAGCTCCATCCAAAATCGATCCTCAAATTAATCTTGCATGTCAGACGACGGAGTTCTCTACTTCAACAGATCACTGCATTCGTTTGATTCGTTGCTTGCCAGGCTCTGGATGGAAAAGGTGAAGTCAAAGACCAACTGGCTTATTGGGTGGTTATTCCAAGATAGAGAGACATTACTACAAAAGGGTCATTATTTGGACTAAGACAGAACCTTAGCAAAAACTTAGCAAAACGCCCGTCGCTTATCATAAAAATTCCACCAAGCTGAGAAGAGTGTTTCGATCTTGGCTGATTTCGGGGGGACAGCTGCCGCGGAAGTGGAAAGCGTTTTAGTATATGTGCTGCGGACATCTCCTTCATTTTGGGTTCACGCGGACAAAAGATACCTAGATATTGTTATGTACTCCAAGCGACTCGCACATCCACTAAACAGGGAAGAAGATAGAGCAATGAAGTTCCCTGGACATCTCTGTCTTCGACAGTCCATGGATAGACCTTTAGTGCGTTTGGATAAATTGGAACATAACTGTGGATGTCAGTGGAGGGTTTTGCTTTTTGAATAAATAGCTTAAAATGCTAAAAGTTCATATGAAGTTTTTTATCGGTGTTGGCTTCAGAAGACCCTGTGCATGCACCTTAGAACGATCGTGTTTAGTGATTCCAATTTCCCCAGTGTCACCAGCAAAATTTCAAAACCCTGTTCATCAAAAATGTTTATTGAAAGATACTGTCCCGTATATATGGTGACTAAGTGCAGGTTATACACGCCTGATACAAAAATTGGTTTTAGAATAGACAATGTTAAGGACTGCTACAACAAACCGGATCACCTCATTGGGGTTGACAGGGAACTAGTTAATTTTATTCAAATCACTATATAGAGGGCTATCCCTCCTCAGACGACGGAGTTCTCTACTTCAACAGATCACTGCATTCGTTTGATTCGTTGCTTGCCAGGCTCTGGATGGAAAAGGTGAAGTCAAAGACCAACTGGCTTATTGGGTGGTTATTCCAAGATAGAGAGACATTACTACAAAAGGGTCATTATTTGGACTAAGACAGAACCTTAGCAAAAACTTAGCAAAACGCCCGTCGCTTATCATAAAAATTCCACCAAGCTGAGAAGAGTGTTTCGATCTTGGCTGATTTCGGGGGGACAGCTGCCGCGGAAGTGGAAAGCGTTTTAGTATATGTGCTGCGGACATCTCCTTCATTTTGGGTTCACGCGGACAAAAGATACCTAGATATTGTTATGTACTCCAAGCGACTCGCACATCCACTAAACAGGGAAGAAGATAGAGCAATGAAGTTCCCTGGACATCTCTGTCTTCGACAGTCCATGGATAGACCTTTAGTGCGTTTGGATAAATTGGAACATAACTGTGGATGTCAGTGGAGGGTTTTGCTTTTTGAATAAATAGCTTAAAATGCTAAAAGTTCATACGAAGGTTTTTTATCGGTGTTGATTTCAGAAGACCCTGGGCATGCAACTTAGAACGATCGTGTTTAGTGATTCCAATTTCCCCAGTGTCACCAGCAAAATTTCAAAACCCTGTTCATCAAAAATGTTTATTGAAAAATACTGTACCGTGGATATGGTGACTAAGTGCAGGTTATACATGCCTGATACAAAAATTGGTTTTAGAATAGACAATGTTAAGGACTGCTACAACAAACCGGATCACCTCATTGGGGTTGACAGGGAACTAGTTAATTTTATTCAAATCACTATATAGAGGGGCGCCTATCCCTCCATTCCCAATGCGCCAAGAAGGATCTTCCGGCATGGTCACTAATATCGATGGTCTCAAGCAGTATCCTACCAGCAACAATCCTGCACTGACGATGTCACCTACATTGGTGATGAAACGTTTGCGATCCAGCTGCCAAGCTCGGCGAACAGACGAACGACCAAGCAGCGAACTCCAGCTATCTACATTCCACAATAGTGCTAAGTAAGATAAGAGTTCGTTTGTCAGTTTATTTGTCTATACATGGCACCAGCCTCCGTAAAACAGTGCTTGTACGTGACATCTCATCTGCAATGAAAATTAGCCACACACTGCCCATGACAATATTTTTCACCAGCACCACCCGATTACCATTATCCTAGTGTTCCATAATTTTTAGCTGTACGCATTGCTGCCAGCGACTGACACACCTGTTTACAAGCAAAATACTTTGGGAGCGTTTTGAAAGTGCTTAAAAAATGGCTCCTATGTTTGATTACGCCACTATAAAGAAGGTCATTCCTGGTGCTTACATAGAAATCCAGGTGCCTGTATGCAGATGGTGTTGAAACGTCAATATTTAAAAACCAGACTCACTAGCAGTGTCGTAATCGAAATCTCACAGCCGAGCACAAGGGTCGGGCTCAAAATCAAACTGCGGGTTACCTCGAGAATTTTCGGCTTTTGATGCCAGTAAAATATACAGAACGTGACCTTTTTCGTTGGAAAATTTGCTTCCTACCTTCAAAGATGAAGAATTAATGCACCTTTGCAAACTAGAGCCGTGAAATAGGTCTCCTTACGAAAACCCATATTATTAAGCAAAGCCAATGCAAGAGACTTCCCTCTCCCATGCTGAAGCGCTCAGTGAGGTTTGCGCGTTCGAATGAAATTTTCAAGCTTTAGAGGGACACAGTTGATCGTCAAACTCTTATGCCTCGACCAAATCCGCTATTTCGGAGTGACCGTTTTCAATATATTTCTCCGTAGAAATACAGATGCCGCTACCTGGGAATGACGATTAGAGTCAGTAAATTGAACCATTTCTAATCTTCTGTCTCGACAAATTTCATCCTTATTCCTCGATTCGCCGAACGTTTACGTTGCTGCATTTATTTTTTACTAATTTCGACCGCCTACGTTACTAAAAAGTAGCTGTTCTGGGGCAACCGAACAAAGGATAAATCGTTGATAGTTTAACACCGGGCAGTGCGCTTGACACCAGTTATTGGCAAACTCATGAAAGGGAACCTCACAGAAGCCCTTCGCCACTCCCACCGCAAGGTCTGATACCATGAAGACGGAGAATTGTTTTTCCAACGAAAACCAAACATGCCGCTGCGCCTAACCCTCATATGTTTCAATCTTCAGCCTCAAACCGCAGCAACCGGCGTTGGGTTACTAGATTCATCTTCCGGCGTCAGTGAGAGCCTCATTATTCCAGATGAATGATTAGCGCCACCAACTGAACTTTTATTTTTTGGCACGAAAAAGCCTGTCCGTAGTCGATAAACGTAATTGAGCCTTCAGGTCCGGTCTCCCTTACAGCTCTTAAGGTTTGGGCGCCCCGTGAATTCGGGGCAAGTGCCTGGCTGTAGTGTTTGAGATTAGTAGATGCAGGTTTTGTGCAATGGAGCTTGGCCCCAGGATCTAACGATATTTTTGCACGGGTACATAGTATGCTCTTTTTGGAAAATAGCTGGAAGTTTGAACTTGAGTTGCGCATTGGAATCTAAGACCCATGGCTTCGAAAGCGTTTGTGATTGAAGCACTAGCACTTCAAAGACGTCGGGCTTTCATTTAGCGAATGACTGCTTTGAACTTTTCTCACGATATTGCACTCACATTTTGCGTTGCCAGTAGTTTTTATTCAGGATTCCGAAATAAAATTTTTTTGGATTAATGCAGGGAATAGCAGGATCTAGGGACGCTAATTGGGCAGAATTTTCCGATAGCAAAAACCTCAACCTCGGAGTTCGAGGAAGTTTGAAGTCCGTATCTTTGATATTATTTAGTTTCTTCTCACGTGCCTCCGCCTCTCACTGTGACTGAAAAAACTGTAGCACTTGCAATTAGTGGAGTAACCTTTAAATCCATGTACAAATTGATCCAGGGCCTGTAGTAGTTCACAAGCTTCCGGTATTTTACATCAGCCATACACGATGAAAAACCACGTTCAAGCACCGTAGACATTTCGCCGATCAACAGTTTGAAGAGTTTAGATTCAGTGGCGCTGACTGTTATCAAGTATTCTTTAGTCTGATATGGCCCTCGTTGTCTCGGGCAAGATGGCTGTACGCATTTAAGAGCGCAACACTGTGAATACAGCGTGAATTTTCCGCGTGGCAGTTGATATCCTGCCAAATTTGGCAACGCCGGGAGGTGACGGCATACCATCGCGTGTCCTGAGATATGGCGGTCAAGATGTCAAAACACTTGTCCTAAATCTTTTTACCCACTCAGTAAACTCTGGAATCGTCCCCTCTCAATGGAAACAATATGTCGTTCGCCCCCATTTTAAATCCGGATCCAGGCAAACTGCTACAAATTACAGAGGGATCCACCATACTCCTCTTTTAATGCGAACCCTCGAACGTCTGGTAAAAGGCCCTTTAATCAGGTTTCTCCTAGCTACAAACGCCATAGATGATCGACAGTATGGATTCCTATCTCAGAGATCCGTAAACGGCTGCCAGCTTCACTTTTTTGAGACCATCACAGCAGCTTACGACGCTGGATACGCCATAGTAACAGTCTATCTAGACATCCAAAAAGCCTTCGACCAGGTCCCCCACGCCTCCCTGCTACACAAACTTAGCACCGTTGGCATCACGGGAACCTTATTTCAGTGGTTTGCCTCCTATTTATCAGACAGGAAGCAAATAACGCAAAT
>NW_008752352.1:12232-53777 GCF_000715545.1 Opisthorchis viverrini
TGTTCTCTTCTCCCAATTCGGATTATCCCATCTCCACCTCCACTTTGCTTGTTATGACTCCGGCCATTTACCCAACCGCCCAAGGTCTGGCCAGCAATGGGAATAAACATTATTATTATTATAAAACGAGTTCCCATTATGAGGTGAACCCAGTCACGAGAAGGTCCTCACGACAACATTGGGAATTTTAAAACTTGTGGCGGGCAGAACGTTAGTCGTTCTTCTCTTTCGTGTACTTGTTTTGATTTCGTGCTCCAGAATCCCGGATAGAGCCTCTCGTTTGCTGGAACCTTAAGTGTAATACCGTCAAGCGGATACTTCATAATCTTTCAATAGGTGGACAGAAATAGATTACACCTCAAGATCCACCGCGCTAATCGAAAACAAATCAGGAAATAAATGAACTAGGTGATTTCTGATTCGAGCAAGGTCAAAGAACCAATCGCCCCTCATGATATTGAGCTCATGTGGTTACATGGTCTATCTAGTTCCACATCCGGCAGAAGCAACCAAGCAGACAATGGAATTCTGAGGACTAAGTAACCACATTCTGCTACAAACACATATGGTACTTACAACACGGTAGGCAAGTATTCTGAGTTACTAGGATAGCTAACTTCATGGAAGTTGTAGATGCTTGTCCGAAGTCGCAGGATGTGCGGTATTTTACAGTCATAGGGGAATTACCGTTGCCCCCGCCCATGAAGCTCATTGTCGGTATTCCAGGTGTGCAACCGGAAAGACGATACGAAAGAGTAACCTCGATTTAAAAATGGGGTTGCATTTAGAGTGTGCCACTGAAGACACGAATCCTTACGCGGCCGTGAGGTAAGGCATATAATAATGTTGCCACAGATGTTGCGATATAATGTTGCCACAGAATTGACTAGACACCAGAAATCGTCACTCAGTAACGTGGTTTTTGTGCCCAGCAACCTCACTTACGGTTGCTGTGGCTTGACACATTTATTTGCCAAATGCCCTGGAGGAGAAATGGTGGCAAAATCTTGATTCTTACTTTTCTTCTACGCCAAGAATAAACTCAGCCCGTATCAATTAGCCAGATGAAACTACGTGACGGTGAATGCATGGTTAAGCGTATGGCGGGCAATGGCCCGCAAGTTGCAACCGAACGTATATCAAATAGACCGTTCAGTGCTCTCAAACAATGCACAGCCCTCCAGTGGACAGAGCACATTGTACGATATTTGTGAGACTCCTCCTTAGGACAATACTCATCCAACAGGAAGATGGAGTGGAGGGCTGGCCTACTTGTCAAAGCAGAGCACATGGCTCAGTGTATCCACAGGTAAAGAACGCAAAGAACTACTGTTGCACGCCTAAAGAGCCACACATTGCTATTAGCTTCGCCTTGCACTGAAGAACCAGCGTGGCTTCAAAAGATTCATTAAGGATTCAGAGGACCCAGCTCCACACTGGATTGAGAGAAGCAGCAGTGATTGCACTGGACGGAAACTTTTAAGCCTTTTTCAGAGCACAGTTCCATGCGCCCTCTTTTGAGACCCGCAATACTCAAAGACAGTGCTGTGTGTTGGTAAAGTCAATGGCGAAATTGGATCTTTTTTGTTTCTCAGAGCCCAGGGGATGACTAGACAATGCCATTGCCATAAAAACTTGATTAACGTTACCACAGAAAATATGAAAAAAGTCTTCACCACTTCAATCAACCATGGCTGCGGTCAGAGTAAGACGAGGATTAACCGGTTGCGGACCGACCAGTTTCGGTAATATCTTAAGTTTCTAAAGCAAGTATCCGGTGCGGGAAATCCGGCGCTTCTCAACGGAACCAGTCTTTCTAAAGCTTATAGTCGGTTCGATGCGACACCAGCAGACCGGAAGCACGGCAAGAAATTACATATGTACCAACGACAGTAAATTCCATCCTCATACTCGGACCAAGTTTGCGTCAAACACGAAGGCCAAGCTAAAAACAGCTGTTTACATTAGCACAAAACCTACAAAGTCAAAATTGACGCACTAAGAGCACCCTATCTCAAGATGTCTTGCAGGCCGGCTGCATAACAAGTCGTCTCGCGAAGAACTCCATAGTATTTCAGTCGTCTGTGGGACCCTCATTAAGCCGGTCAGATGTCAGTACCTTTAGCACACAGCAACTAGTAAACCATCACAGCAGCTAACATTATCTCATCACAGAATGAATTTTCTGAGGATATGTGGCAGCCGACAGAGATCGTGTCTCTAGAAATCCACACTCACCTCCTGGAGTTACTGGTGAAGCGGTATCGTTCAGTACCTTCAGATATCCTTTCCAGCTCCTTTAAACTTTTACCACAAACTATGGGAACGACTATTGTAGGAGGGATCACGATTGCCCGTTGTTGGCCGAGCTCTTGAGTGTACGGGTTTCAAGGGGTTATTTCCCCATTCTGTCACCACGTGTGACCCTTTGATCGAGAGAAGTAACACCGTTCAACTGAAGAGATTTGGCAAATTCGGGGAGAATAAAGAAGTTTATCCCGGGCAACGTAAAAGTTTTTGTAGTTCTAGCTTAGCTTTGGTACCAAATACATAGGTCAGCGGCTAATTTGCACCCAGTGCAGAAGAAATCTCCCTGAAGATGCAGGAAATATGTCTCGCAATTTAATAAGGAATACTTTCACGTTGTAATTACAAATTTTTTCGTTTTAAAACTACCATTCCCACAACTTGTACCCAACTCAGATTAAGTTTCGAACATGTGCTTTTTGGCTTTGGGTAAACTGGCGAAACATAACATCGGCTTGCGTGAGAAAAATATGCTTTCAAATGAAATTCGCTGAGTGGAACTGCTTGAGAACATTGCATACCATCGGCTATCGTGGCTTGGGTGCATCTGCCATTTTTTGCCGTTTGGTGCTCGTGTTCGGGTTTGACCTGTGCGTCCAATGCACGAAGTGTGCCAATTTCTTGGTCGTCCACTATCCAAGACAAACGTGTTTGACTCGTGCGTGTTAACACTATTCCGGTTATTGCTGAGAGTAAAGTTAGCGGGGTCTTTGTATACAGGAACCTCTTGTTGTATGCACGAATTACTCTGATGTGAGTTAGCTGCAGTGAGCTTCTGAGGGCCTGCTATCGTTGGCGCTCTTGGAACAACAAGATCTTCCCGCTCTTTATCAAGAAAAACTGAGGTATATTTATACCTGGCTTTTTCGGCGAAATCTACATTTTAGGTAATAGACGTCAGGCAAGATGAAAGCGAATAAGTACCCGTAGGATATTAGCTTCATTCACGCCTAATCTCCTGAGCCTCCTACTTTTATGTGTTTACTTAATTTTTTGATGTCACCATTTATTCAGAGTTCACTCTTTGTTGAACACCAATATAGTCTAACTAAGTTTCGGACAGGGTTGCTGTCAGCTTTATCTAATGATGCTCCAAGCGTCTAACAGTGCTTAGCAGGCAAATTATCGTTGAATTCGTACTACTACTAATAATAATGTTTAATCCCAGCTCGTGGGTAGCATACCGCCAGCTATGACCATAAGTATGTGGTCAGAATAAAGACTCCACTGAGGTCATACAAAAACAGGCATTATCTGATGCAGATTGGGTCATACCTCAACTCGATCGATCTAAATTTAGTGAACATCAAGGGCATAGAAACACAGCGTTTTTCTCGTATCTTAGTGAACACATCAACATATCAAACCATCAAAATTCGAAGTTGGCCAGCGAAAGCCAAAAGGGCGAAAATAAAGCCTTGCACGAAGGATCTTAGCCTCGCGGGAAATAAAGAACCAGAAAAGCGATTTTTGGGAAGCAACAGCATTTCTCTTTTCTGGCCGGTCAATTTGAACTAAAACTGAAGACCATAGCTGGGGCCGCGTGGCCTTGGATGGACCAGCCAGGTATAAATGTCATCATCATCATCATCATCATCATCATCATCATCATCATCAATGACAGCAACGTCAGTGTTGGCACTGATGCTATAAATGTCACACGGCACCGCAGTGTCGGTTTAGCTAAGCCACCATGTTTTTGTTACCGTCGACTGGAGAATGTGGTGTTAGACGGAAGACGTCAGCGAGTGAACGGATGTTCCGGTTTATAAGTACATCCGCCAGAGAATTACCATTTAAAATTTTGTGTCGCTCTGTAATTCAGCAGAAACGTCTCGATGTTTTCTGGTGTGGTCCCCTCATATTTAATTTCTAAGTGTGCGCGTTTGGAAATGTTGACAAGTCCTTCCATTTGGATATTTGTGGGCGGAACGGTGGTGATCGCATGTGCTGTATGCTATTTTATCGGTAGAAAATGCAGCAGACGTGAATTCACTGCTGATGTCATAGACAATGATATTCAGAACTCCAAAATGACTAACAACGTGTCGTAGTTCTGAAATGGTAGTACGCGCAGTAACACGGTTCGTGCTAAATACTCGTGACCATTGATCAGTCCCACACAGTGGACGAGAAGTGACCGTCTAGTTTATGGGGCAGGTCATGAATATAGTTCAGTTTTTCGGGCGGGGGTGATTTTGCAGAAAATTGGCATTTTGAGCGTTTGTATACAACTTCCAACTGATTACCCATGCTATGCTATCTATGCTGTCTATTATTATCTATGCAGGCCAATTTGTGCGGTGGAGATGAATTACGGTTTGAAATGAAAGGTCACAAACAGTGGCGTCACGAATCATGGCGGAAGTACTTAGAAGTAGATGGATTGTAGCATCGTGTAAACTTTGGCGTCTATATAACATTTTGTGGAGCTTCTTAAGGGTGAAGAGTATCTCTAAAACTACCATTTCGATCTCGTTATAATTGCGCTCGGTGATTGCTAGGGATCTAGATGCGTGGGCAACCGGTTTTTAGCTTCCGTCATGGAAAACGCGAGAGATGACAGCTCCAATACCATAGTTGGATCGTAATGTGGGAGGAGCAGATCAGAGCTGAGAAGTGACCTTACTTTGTCAAAAGCGGACTGGCACTCAGATGACAAGTTCCAAGGCACATCCATTTTTAAATGATAATTTGGTGGTTCACGGAAAAAACGAACTGGAATGGCTTATTGAACCGAGGACTGGGCACAAAGTTTCTAAATCCGTCGGCGCTAGCATTTGTTTCCTGGCAGATATATTTTCTACGTCGGGATGACGGCCATTTTCGTCAAAAATAAATCCGAGATATTTGATGGACGTGAGAAAAATGCACATTTTTCTACGTGTAGGCAAAAATCATATTGCTGTTTTTGCTCTAGTATACAATACAAACGGTGCAAAAGTTCGAACTATAACCTGTGAAAATGACGACATCCAAATAAGCAGCAACTGCTAGTAAACCGTTTAGCATTGCATCCATTGTTTGTTGAAATATTGCGGGTGCAGATTTCATCCCAAGTGGCGGACAGTTGAATAGAAACAAACTTCGATGTGTATTGATTGTCAGCAATTCTTTGGAGGTGAAATATATTCATGGACGGTGAACGTTGAACCACCTACGGCCTCGGAGGTTTACGACTGCATATGCTCTCAAGCGCCACCGAGATCCTGGTCCGCGTGACCCCCCACCCGCACCGTTCAAAGACAAGGCTGAAGTCCTCAAGCAGCGCTTTTCCTATCTGTTTGCTTGCATTTGAGAAAAAGTCTGTCCCAGACAACTGGGGACAGTCGGTGATCGTGCCCATTTTCAAAGAAGGGCGCGTAGTGAGTGGTAACCACAGGAGAATCAGCTTGACCCAAGTCGCGACGAAACTGTTGGCGTCAATTGTCCTTCGTCGCCTTACGGCGGCTCGTGAGATACTGACTCGAAAGCACCAAGCAAGATTCCAGCCTGGTAGGGGTCGTGTTGACCAAATCTTCACACCCCGTCAGGTGTTAGAACAACGCCATTCGTATAAGCAACCTATCCTTGACACACTTGCCCACCAAGGAATGCCCTGGAAGTTTGTAAACATAATACGTTCTTTGTATTCTCGGAAGTCCGGACGTGTAAGAATGTATGGAGAGTCCTCCAAAAACTTCCGTACCCAAAAATATTTCCTGAAAAATATACACTATTGAAAGATACATTACAAGCTAACTTGCCAGTCAGTAGTAGGGTGGCTTGAGCCCAAATCGGTCATCTCAGTTCCTTTGAATCACAGCCGGGTTGCGACTTGGAGTCGATTCTCGTCTCATAGGAATGGAAAGCGACCCTCCCACTTATGTGCTGATCATAAACTGTTTCTGGCGAGCATAAACGCTCGGATCGCGTAACCTTGTTGTCACCACCTGAAAATCTGCTATAGCTCCAGCTGGATCGTGTCGCCGTCAGCCGCCGGTGGAGAGCCACAACTCAAGGCTGCTGTTCCTTCTGGTAAACAACTTGATTCTGATCACATCCTCATGCGTGCGCGCTTGTCAGTTCGTTTCCTCAGGCTCTCGAAAGTCCGCAAGAACCATGCCAACCCACCGTCTTTGAAGAATTACTGTAGGTCAACAATAGCGACCTCGGTCGTTCAGCTGTAACACCCTTTTGGTGCCTAGCGGCCCTACCACCCGAAGGAAGTGCGAGGGTTGCCCAAGCCTAAACAGCACAGTATTGGTTTACTGTAGACAGTTGTTGAGCTAGCACGGATGTAGTTGGCTCAGTGGTTATGGTGCGAATTTTCTGACCTTGTGGTCCGTGGTTCGAACCCGACCTCTGCCTCTCGACTTCCCTTGTCTGGTATTATCCCGGCCCTCATGTCTCCTGGTGGCATGGCAGTTGGGCGCCGAGATGGTGCTACAGCTGAACGATTTCAGGACGTCGATGCCTGTTTGCTCGAATTAGATTGTTTCATTTGTGAAGCAAATCGGGGGCAGACGTTGACGGACTTTTGTACTAAGTAGTTACAGTGATTGAAAAATCTCTCTATGTTTCATCCCTCTTTTTTCGATGGTGGAAATCTACCAACAGGTTGGGGCTTGTGATTTAATGTGATTTGTCATACTGACTTCTTTACAAAGCGACACTTCCTCTAAACGAATAATGGCGCTGTGACGATTGTGAACCGTATTTGTTACTCATCGACAGGATCGTTCAAAACTACTGGGTGGTTCAGAATTCTTTAGAATTGATAGAGAACTAAACAACAACCTGGAACAAACGCGTCACATTTGGTAAGCCACGGACTACCAACCTTATAATTTCCATCACAAGAAGGGCAGGAGTCAGGAGCAATTTTCTATACTCAGTTGATGTGGTGTTAGCACATTTCAAAAGGATGATTTCAAACTTGCCTAGTTAGCCGAAATCAATAAGCTGGCACCGGAACTCTTAGCTCACTTCAATCCAGAGTCAGAAGTTGGGCTTTATGCAGGGCATGCAATGTAGTGGCGTCGATCGTAGCTTTCAGGTCGACATTCCCGCACCGTATTCCAATATTTTTCTGTCGTGAAGGGCCGAAAATTGAATATTTTCATTTCCCATCACTGAGCTCATGTAAAATACCTTGTATTCAGAGAAGACCCTAACACGAAAGCTGGCACTGGGCAGGACTCTCGCGGAGTCCGGAGAGTTTATTTAAACAAGAGATCTTATTTTCCTAGAGTAACCTGTATGCGAGCCTAAATCGTTGTTATTCGGTTGACCAAGTGTTGGTAATCTTGTGTTTAATTCACTTCTAGGTGTTCATGCTGCTGTCGATGTGAACACAGTTTCTCTCTTTTGCAGTCGGCCGCGAAACGTAGTATCCAAAACCTGGCTTTCCAAGTCAAACTGCCCTGCAATGTTTCGTTCCCAAATGCGCACACTTTTGTTCCCTAGTCGCCCGATCGTGATACGTCAGTTATATGGAAATTCTGGATCAGAACGGTGAGTCACAAGCTTAGATGTTTTATTTCACGGTTGCCTCCCAAACACTGCCTTTGTGAGTTAAGATGTCAGTATCGACCACTGGTATACTTTATACCAAACCTAAAATTTGACCGCGGATGTCCTACCTCAAGAAAGTTGCATTCAGATGATCGATCGTGGTTTTTACTCCTATAGTGCCCGAACTTGCTCACCAAATTCCGTCTTAACTGGTCAGTAGCTTGTCAGACCAACTTAAGCCGAGTAGCACCGCACTGTAATGTTAATAATCGTGACAGCAACATGGTATTTTGCTGCCATGCAACTCTGTTAACATGTTTAAATAAAGTTTTATGGTCTGGTTAGAAACTGAGAGCCTCTGACATCGATCAGATGTCAAAAATCTCACTATTTTCAGTCAAGCACAGGGGAGTTCCTTTGGGCCCCATATAAGGTGGGTCGCATAGCCAACAACCCTCACTTCCTCCTACAAGGTTATGTTTTAACCGTTTCCAAGTCTTTACCACCTCGAACCATGCACAGGAAACAATGATGCTTCTTGTAGGTTGCTACTCGGTGTGCTGAGTGGTTACAGCGTGAATTCACTGACCGGAAGATCCGGTTCGAATTCGACCTCTGCATCCCGACTTTGCCTGTCTACACTTGGGCAACCTGGCAGTATCCCAGCCCTCTTGCTTCCTTCGAGTGGCATGGCAGCTAGGCATTGAAAGGATGCTACAGCTGACCGACGACCTGGCGTGCGTACCACGTGACCGGCCCACCGCAACCTGTA
Organism: Opisthorchis viverrini; assembly: GCF_000715545.1. Lineage (NCBI taxonomy): Eukaryota > Metazoa > Platyhelminthes > Trematoda > Opisthorchiida > Opisthorchiidae > Opisthorchis > Opisthorchis viverrini. The sequence continues at coordinate 20,808 of NW_008752352.1, forward strand.
GGGCTAGGTGCTGTCCTCAAACGTACTGGTTTTTAATTGAGATTTCATCCTTTAAAGGCCGAGTAGTACTCTATAATCGTTTTAGCACAGATTAGTTTCACTCACAGGACAAAATGGGCTCGGAACGGCTCAGTGGTAAAGGCGCAATTCAGTGAGAAAGTCCGTGGTCTGAACCCAACCTCCGGCTATCGACTTCCCCTGTCTAGGCTTGGGTGATCTGGCAGTATCTGAGCCCTCGTGCTATCCTCCGGGTGGCATCCCAGTTAGGCCCCCAAAGGGCCTTGCGGCTGAATGATAAAAGGGTGAAATCTCCATCAAAATTTCCAAAAAACCTCACACTATCAACAAATGAACCGCTTGGTACTTCACCAGATATTTGATTCCCGATCACCACTTTGCGAATCTGTGGATCCCAGCCCAAACTAGTTATGCTTCTGAGATATCAGTGGTCAAGGATCTGAAGATACACTGTTCTACTGCCAGCCGAAATCGCACTCTTGTTTCCAGGTGCCCCTATTGGTGTCGTCGACAAGTTCGTTTTCCCGAGAAGTTGTATAAGTCCCGATAGGCCAAAGAACAAAATAGGCTTTCGGATCAGGTATGTCATAGCAGATATTACTAAAATCCAATAGGTATGGTGCCAGTGCGACACTTGTCTGACTGCCAAGGATGTAAATCTGTCTGCTGCCTTATCAGTCAGATATGTTACTCATTTTTGCATAATACAAATTCTTCAGCTTCTTACCACCGGCTATCCCGGAACACTTAGTCTGGTAGAAATATCGAACCAAAATCCCGAATTACAGCCGTGTTTCCGTAAGTAATGATAATGAATGTCAAGGTAGTTCGGCTTGTTTTCAGAAGAAAATTCGCACAAAATGTGTGATATCACGTAATATCACATGTCACAATAGATTCTTCCGTGCCAAACGAGCTCACAATCTGTCTACTAATGGAAAGTGTCTATATCGAGATGGCCCAGAGATTAAAACACGAACTGCTAGTTGAAAAGTTCGTGGTTTGAACCTATCTCTGCTTTTTCGACTACTTATGCCTAGTTCTGAGAAACCTGACTGTACCTCAGCCGTCGTGCTTACTTCGAGTTGCTTGGCGTTTATGTACCTAAAGCGCGCCACTTTCGAGTGATTTTATTTTGTCTACATCCAGTTCATATCCAGAGTGGATGCTTAAAAACTGTTTTCGGCAGCGTTTGCACGCAAAACCTATGGAAGTGCCTCAAAGCAACAGCATTGCCTTTCACACAAGAAGGGCGCCATGTTTGCGATGCTTGATTTATTCCGCAGATACGGTGCAAACCAGTTCGGAGAACAGTTGGCAGATTTCCAAATATTCCCGAAAAAGCGACTTCACGAACGGTTCCAAGTGTCTCCCAACTGATCAAAAAAACGTTTTCATCAGAACATACTCATGAGGTTGTCTTACTTGCGCAGGTCTCGCACCCCAGTTGTTCGGTAGAATGAGAGGGAAACCTGTTCTGTCACCTGGAACATTTTTTTCATTTTTATCTCTTTCTTGGCTAAAGTGATTGCGATGTATTCACAATCTTCACTGATTGTGCAGGCACAAAACAGGAATCCTGATGCTAAACATGGGCGGTCCAAAAACCACTGAACATGTGCACGACTTTTTGTTGCGGCTATTCTCTGATCGTGAGATCATGCAGCTACCTGCACAGAGGTGAGTTCCCTTTCCTCATATTCCATTTCTTAGTATACTCTCACGCCTAATAGCTAAACGGCGGTCGCCTAAAATTGTCAAGCAGTATGAACAGATTGGCGGTGGGTCACCAATCACACACTGGACTCAGACGCAGGGTGAATTCGTTGTTCGTTATTTGGACAAAGTGAGTCCAGAAACAGGTGAACCATTTTCTCCACTCACTCATCTCTTCTTTAGCACCGCATAAACTGTACATTGGTTTTCGTTACGTCCATCCTCTGCTCGAAACCGCAATCAACGCAATGGAAAAGTATTCGTGCTCTTTCATCTCGGTTTAATCTTGATTACAGGGATAACCTAGAGAGAGTGGTGGCCTTCAGCCAGTATCCACAGTACAGTTGTACCACCTCAGGAAGCAGTTTCAACGCCATCGCCAGACACTATGAATCTAAAGACGGTACTTTCACCGGCGTGGAGACAATATCGGCACCGGATGTGACGACCAAACTTCCCGGTCCTGTTTGGTCATTTCTGGATCGATGGCCGGTGGAATCTTTTCTCACACATACCTTTGCTCAACACATCCGTCACCTACTTGATGCCATCGAGGATCCTGTCGAACGGAAGAATACAGTGCTCCTGTTCAGTGCTCATTCTATCCCTATATCTGTTGTCAGTCGTGGAGACTCTTACCCACAGGTTTGTTTACTTGTCTATTTTTTCGACTTGGCAGAGGAGTATGAAGGAGATCACGAAACGCTTGAATGTTGTCGGTGCTACTCGCCTTCCATGGTGGGGACCGCGTGATCCTCACTGTGCCTGGTTGGAGACACTATAAGATACGGCTGCCAACCAATACCACTGGCGTTCTTGTCGGTTTCTATCCAGATCGCCTGAGTGAATGTCTGGAGGTGTAGGCACCTCGGAATGATTGTGGTAAGCTAGCACTAAGTCCCTCCCCCATCCACATTTGCTCTTTTTTACAATAAGGCCTTCAAATAAATCATGGTTGTACGGCAGTAAACCATCAGTGTTGAACACTGAAGTCATGCTGTCGATGATGATGATGCTATTTTTTCGAAGACTAGGTCAACATGCACAACATCACATGGGTATGGCAAGTACTGGTCAAATGCTGTAGTTGTCTGACGTCGGTTGTAATTACTTAACTCTACGATTGGCCCGTGGCAAAACATATTTTACAAATTCTGTTAATTCTGAGTATAATAATTCTAACTATAATTCTAAGTATCGATGACCTTTTACATCGTTTCCTTCAGAAAACCAGCATTTAATGGGATTTTGGGCTATCTGTCGGGGCTTGGATCGTGTCAGCCGAACTAATTGTTCACGATGTTCGTTAGTGTTCATTAGCCATCTTAACCTGTTCACAAAGGATTAGGCGTCAAATGTCTTCGGCTACGCGAAACTAATTTGCGGACACGTGCTTCTCATGTCCGTCCATCAGGTGACTCATGATAAGGACGAGATATCTCGTGTGTCTAAGTTCTCTCGGAATCCGACTACCTTTCCATTATCGGATAGTTTTATTCACATGTTGTATATTGTCGAACAGAATGATATCAGAACTCTAGTGTGATTGGAAGCAAATTTTTGCGATTACAGTTCGGTTCAACCCGATTACTGTAACTGGGTGTCAAATTCTCAATGGGAACACGTTCTCACTGGATTCTGGATCAAAGCGATACAATAACGGTCGTGTGGACGGCTTCTCAACACACCTAGAAATACCATACGTGTTGTGTGCGCTTCACTGAGTTGTTTGAATCATTAATATGGTGTCTGCTTGATGCGTATTTACAAAAGCTGATTTGACGGAGGTGCACTCGCGAGTATCATCTTAGTGGTACAGAGGCACACATCGTTCAACCGTAAATACATTCAGCCGGGAGAGAGTTGCTTCTTTGTTTTTTCCTGAGTATTTCCACCTCATACTCAAAGTAAGCGATTTAAATTCCGAGCAAAAGTAATAGGATCTTCCAGGCGAACGTAAATAACTCTAGTGTTGATTAGAAATGACAAATTCCAGCTATAACGCGCTATATGCCTGGAAGGTACGACACCCTTATTAAATAACCGCAATCGAGCATTCAGAACGAACGTTTTTCATTGTCTCAATAGAATCAATCTTCTTCAAAGAGGACACTCACGGAGCCAGCAGATAGTTTATTCTTGGGAAGTATTCTCTAAATTGGTTTTGGTCTTGACAGCGAATAAGTCTAGAACGCCCGGTATGCCCAGAGTTGAGTATATCCATATTCAGTCATCTACACTTTGTCGACCCGGTATTCGTTGTCGAATACGGGCTTCGTTCGTTGGAACCAATTGAGTTAGAATATATAATAGAGATAATCGCTCAGTAGTAACAGCCTTTCAGTGCCCAGTGGCGATGCCACCCGAATGAATGGGTACTGCCAGGTTGCCCAAGTCTAGGTAGAAAAAGTCGATATGCAGAGGTCGAGTTCGAACCACGGATCTTCTGGTCAGTAAATTCGCGCTCCAGACACTGATCCGTTTCGCCTCAAGTGTAAATGTTCGCCGGAACTGAATAACTGGTCGCTATTGCAGTGGTCCATCTCATTTTCACTCTCGATTTTTCACGCCCCTTGTCTAGTCTTCGACCTGGGGTTGTTGTTTGTGAAGACTACTACGTTTCAGAGATTTCCTGGCTGTTGTCAGTTTGCATACATGACAGTAAAAGAACGCTCTTGCTTGATGTTCTGCCTTTGAGTCTGCTGGTCTGTGCTTAGTAACGCTTACTTGGCTGGTGCATTGTCTGTGAGTGGGATAAGCAAAACCAAACTACTTTGAAGTTGTGCTTTATTACTCGACACTTACATCCATATGATGCGAAATCTGGGTTTGTTATGATCTTATCTTCTAATAATGAAAGATGATATCGATGGCGTAACTCATTTCTGGATGAGTCGCACTACCAATCAGAACTGAGCTGCTACAACCTGGTCAAACTGGGTCACATCTCAATTCTATTAACCGAATGAAATTCATCGCCTGGGGCTGTTTTACCTATCTGGCCATTTGAGGACCACAGGTGTTTGGATTAACTTAGACGACGCTGAACATGTTTTAGCAGTGTCTGGGTCCATGTTAAGCATTATTTGCTTGTGCTAATCGATCGTAATTGAAGCCTTCCCTCTAAAACAGTGTTCTCTCTGATGGACCAAAGGAAGTCGTTTTCGTCTGTGAACCTCCTTTAAAAGGGACTTAGTACGCATCGTATGGTCGTACTTTTATAGATTCCCAATGAAACGGACCTGAAACTGTTTAACACTAGAAAGCCAGAGTATTTGGATCGGCGAAGGTTCAGCCAACCTAGTAACTTTGGCTTTTCTTTCTTGATTTCCATCATTTTGACCCAGGATATCATGCTGACGCAGTAAGTTGGACCACAACGTATGTCAGTCATTGTAGAATCGTCCGTCTGCGGTTCGTATGTGTGAATATAAAACTGATGATGGATGGACTAGTGTATGGGAGGTTTCAGGGTGTGTGTAGGCTCTCTTTTCGACAATGAACGGGGTCAGAGCAGTTGTTAACGATCACCTCAGCGGTTACAACCGTGTGAGTTCGAATTAACTTAGGCTGTATAGACCACTTGAAGCGCGTTAGCTGTTTATTCGATGATCGGTCTCGCTCAACTGCTGTACAGTGGCATTAGCAACAGTCTTTTTTGTTGACCAATCAGCCAGCCCCGGACGAAGGCTGAGGTACTTTGACTACATTTGACATGTTTTGATGCGCAGCGGCTGCAAAATGAACAAACTAGCATGTTCTGGGCGTGAACTTGTGTCTTTCGTTCACGCTTTAAAGCACTGTGGTTTCGCTTGTGAACCAAGGGTGAATCTGGCAATGAAGAATGTTCTTCCTAGGATATATTGCGCTTTACTAAGCTCCTAGGCCAACAGATGGATTGTATTGCTGTCTATGGGATACTGAAAGTTCACAATGTCTGAACCCTTCTTCGCTACCAGAAACTCCAGCGTACAAATGAGCAAAAACATTGAGAAGGCAGAAGCAAATCCCGTTTAAATTGTGGTATGTCAAGTTAGAAGACAACCAAGTCATGCTGTTATTCGACGCCATCATCCTTTCTACATTGGTTGATCACAAACCTGCCCGAAAAACGCTAATGGAGCTACCTAAGAATCAACACAACCAGAATTCACAGGGAGACCTCTGGACCAATGCATGATTGCATACTTTGATTACGAAATAAAAAATAAATCGTTCAGCTGGAGCACCCTTCCGGTTCCTAGCTGCTGTGCCATCCGAAGGAAGTAGGACGTATGAGATACTGCCAGATTATCCAGGCCTAGACAGGAGCAGTTGGGGGCAGAGTTTGGGTTCGAACCACGGACCTTCTGGTCAGTAAATTCACGTTTTAACCACATCGACATACAGGTACAAAAATAGCTGAAAGGGAATCCATAGGATCATCTAAATCAACACCGATTGCAGGAGCCTTAAAACATAAAACGTTTTGCATAACCACGGATAAATTCAGGGCTTGGGGCGGTTTATTTGTTATCGTCAAGCGAAATCCAGCAGAAGGTACGTATGAGCTGCTCAACAGCACACCTAAAGATGTTAAATTTACGATTAACCTGGACAAAGGACTACGGATCGAACACTTCACGGTCGAGTATACCGGAAGAAAATGCATACAGATCAAATGTTGAACTCCTGTAGCAACTATCCTATGAACCGCAGAAAGATCTGCCTTTGAAGTCTGTTTGGAAGAACAGAAACGTCGCAGCATAGCAGGGCTGAGAAGAAAACCACTTATCTCGAGCATTGCAAAACAATAGGTACCCAAGAAGTTTTACCAGAAGCTCAAGGGAGAGATCTCAGCAACAACCGCCAGAAAGGACAACTAAACGAATAGTGCATCCATACATCAATAAGTTATCTGAACTGACAGCAAGAACATTGTAATATTTCAGAGGCTCACAAGCCGAGTGCCATCGTGGAAGGATTGATTTCAAAAACAAAGGACGAAACCAGACAAGATAACCGGAATAATCTTATCTGCTAGATAAAGTGCAGTAAATGCAACGAACTTTACATGGAACAAACTATCCACGCGAATCAACGAGCAAAATGTGGTCATAAGAAGGGACGACAGACCTTCTTTGTCTTCTATTTGGAAGACTCGGAAGGTTATCCTCTCAATTTGGAAAACGTGAAGATTCTGATCCTCTCAATTTGGAAAACGTGAAGATTCTGGTGTGTTAAGGTATAAAATAGGCAAGGGAATTACTGGGAACATGACACTCCACGATGAACTCAACCGATACTTTGAACGGGCGGTAATGTACGAACCTCTGCATGCAAGAGAACGCGAACCGCGCCGGATAACAAACAGCGGCCGAACCTCAGACAAACCGATCAGACAACCTGATCACCAGCGGGACTGGTCCGGCGGAGGTTACAGGGTGAGGTTTAGTTCAAAGGTCCCGTGGTTACCAGCCAGTAAGAACGCGATTGAAAAATTCACTCAATAGTATTACTCACCGGGGCAGCCAATCTTAATCGAATGTGGTCCACTCCGGAAGCCTGTGTATAAGCTTGCGCACATTACTGCTCGATGCATAACCACCAACGCACGGCTCCGCCCCGCTTCACTAGAATGCACTTGTTGCTTTGATTGGTAACGAAACGTTGGGAACAGAATAGCCAAGTTCAGCGAATAACTCGATCACCGGCTGGGCAACTAAAGCTGCCAACATCCTCTCCTATGTTAGATACATCCCATCACAATCGCAGATACTTGGTGATTTATTTGCTGTTTTGGAGGACCCTTCTGTAATAGAACTGACGCTAAACCATTTTAACTAAGTGCACTCCGTCGAGTTTGTTTGTGAGATGCAAGCCACTGTGATGCTTTTCCGTTCCGAAGAAAAAACCTGTTCGACCTCTTATAAACCGGGGACGAAAAACGTGCGAGGAAGCAATGACTGAGCACGCATGAGTGAAAATGGTTAATAAATGGATTTGCAGGAAAATGTATGAAAACGATGCTCCAGCAAGCAGAATGCCCATAGATTTTTGCAGCGGTAATGAAAAAAAACGGATCTAAGTTCACCTTCCAGACAGGACTTGCCAGTGACTTATTAATTCCCGATTACCCAAAGTCCTCGAAAGCACTTTCGCCGCTGCAACACTCCCCTTTTGGTTCGTAAGCTGATGCATGGTGCTTTTAAGCCTCAAGACCCGGACGGCAATCCGTGCCCGTGACATACCAACTCGTTTGGTCTCCTACTGCCGTTGAACTTTCATGGCGATGAACGTTACCTTGACCTAAGCAGTAGATATCGATCGCATATGGGATGCATCAAAACCAAGCATTGTCGATCTGGTAAGGACTACTGGTCAACAACTAATAAACGAACCAGAGCTACCAGTATTTCGACACCTTACCAAGGATTACCTAGGTTTGGTGCCACGTGCAAGTTATGGTACACGGACGGACTATTCATTCTGTACTTTTGAGTGGCCCGATCAGCAGTCTAGCCATTGAGTGGAGTTTGATGCCATCGCTACATCTAATCTGTTCACAATCACCAATCATCGGTTTTACTATTTCCATTCCGAATTATGGGCGTCTACGTGGAAGTAAGTTAAAATATCCGAGAAAAGTGAAACAGCTTGGTGGGGATTTCGCGCGCTATAGGTATTGTCTTCTTCGAACCAGCTCCGCGAGAAAGCATCGTTTCGGGGGGTTTGGTGAGCAGCATAATGTAGGGAAGTTTATTAGATCCTTGTAGCACCTTGAGAGCGTTCACCTAATAATATTCCACCAATCCTCAGAAAACGGACATTTTGACACCTTTTTCCCTCCTCCCAACTTATCATCCAGTTTTGTTTATTCCAGGAGGTTGCTGCCACCGTCCATGCGGTTATGCAATTACTGAATTTTCAATGGCCCTACCGCCTCGTGTGGCAGTCTAAAGTTGGTCCGGCTGCCTGGCTTGGACCATCCACATTAGACACATTGCACGGACTGGCTCGTTTGGGCTACCGGCATGCTATGCTCATTCCAATCGCCTTTACCTCAGACCACATCGAAACGTTGTACGAAATGGATTTGGAATATTGCAAAGAAACTGCTCATAAGGCAGGAATGGTCCGTGTGCACCGAGCTGCGTCGCCAAACGATAATAATGTGTTTCTGCTGGTAAGATGCTGTACCCTAATGTAAACGGTGTTTTTGATGCATCATTTTCGATGGCTGTGATGGCAGGAGTGACCGAAAAACCTCAAAGGTGCACTTAGGGCGCCCCATTTATCCACTCCACCAATCGGGTTATGTAACTAGTCCTGTGTTGAATAGTAACGCAAAGTTGTGAAAATATGCGGTTTCAATTGCTCTTTCTGAGCCCAGTATAGCTATAAAGTACGAAATAAGGTTGTGAAGGTTCAGAAAGCTCTACGCTTGGTAAAAAACACTGACACTGTCGATTCACTTTGTGAGAGACTTTGACTGCACCGCTGACATTCGCTTACAGTCGAGCAGGCTTATCCGTCTTTTGTACTCATATCATCTCTGCTCTATTGTATTCTGGTTAGCGCTCTTCCATATCACCAGTGAACCATTTTACTCATGCCACTATCATTCCTCTCCCTGTTCTTTCACCAAAAGGGTTTGGGTGAATTGGTTTCGAAGCACTTGCGTAGTGGCGAGGCCTGCTCTCGACAGTTTATGCTCCGTTGTCCAATGTGCACAAACCCCCACTGTGAAGCGACGCGAACATTCATTCAAACGGAGAAGAAACGATTGGAACCGTGGACAACGAAAAACTTCGTTGAATCAACAAAAACAAAGGTCGCCAACCAGTGACATCTCAATTTTTCTGCTAAATCGCCCGTCCGCCAATCCTTATGACCAACTCTCTTTTACCTGTTTTCTTTACTCTCTAGACGTATTTAACGCTAAGACAACGGGTGCTCATAAGCTCATCTTTGTTTGACTTGTTTCGCGAACCAAATTGGGTTGCACATAATTTCCGTCTCTGTTCCCAAAACTGCAATAGACTTTCGTATTTTTTAAATCGAGTTTTCGGATTACTGAGTGCTCACTCTGTTCATTTGTTCGGTCGTTTATTGTAAGCAGAAAACCGAGTTTCACGACGACTTACTCCCATTAGTTTATGGAGGAAAGTGAACCAATGACACTGTTTCTTGCTTACCAAACTAACGATGCCTTCAAACATATCCTACGATCACCACCATCTGGTCGTTTTCAGATAGACCAATCTCAACCTCGTCACCTGTGAACAGGTCGGTTGATTAAAACGCAATTTACTCAAGAAACAAATGGTCGCGAATTTCCGGGCAATTATGGAAAAGTTACTCAGTTCCAGCTGGTTGCAGACCCCATTGAATAATCTTGTCGTTATAATGTCGAGCAAAATGACGCCGGTTTTCTGAAGTGAACTGCAGCTTAGTACTTAACGGATCAATTGGAGGGTTCCCGGAATCACAGAAGACGTGTGAACGAACATATCGAGTAGAAGAAAATCACCGAAAGTTCAATCAATTGGAAGGAGTTACCATTTCAGAAGGGCACGATAAATAATCGGTAGTTCGTCCGTAAACGTACCCAATCATCAAGAGGGTCGTGAAGCGTTTGAAAGAATTACCTGACTGTGTCTTATTAATCTGAAGGTCCAGCTGTGACCGTAACACGATGGATGCCAAATTTATGCTTCCTACATCACTGTTAATTCAGGGTTGTCAAGCGTGCGCTGCTGGAATGGTGGTAACACGCTTGTTTCGCGTCTCTCATTTCTGGAGTTCGAACCCCCACAGGGTCAAGGATTTGGGCTGCGGATGAAATCGAATTAAAGCGAGATTCAAGACCAAGGCTGTCGTGCTTTGTTATGAAAAATACACAATAACTGCATGAGGACCAGAGGATTGTCGAAGTGACAGTGATGTAAGCACAAAATCCGTAAGCTTCGTACCCGTCCACAATCATTCTCGTTCTCTAAATAGCTGACCCAAAAATTAAAACGAATGACCAAGAGACCCATTGTTCGAATGCATTCCTGGGCTTTAGGTTATTCCAGCCATATCTTGTGCAACCCATATACAGCTCACATGTTTCCTTCGACACTTGCCTGTCGCAGCTGGATGATTAACCTTTTTCCATACTTATTCGAAAAACGACCCAAAATAAATAATAGCTGTTATCCCCGAATAATGCTCCGCAAACTCCATTCTGCGGAATGCAGGCTAATACGGACACTTGGAATCTTTTCAATCAGTCGCTGAGTGAGCATGAATCACTGATCAGCTGCTGTATCCATCAAGTCCGTCTAAACCCGTACTATTGCTAGAGGCACTGATGGAATCGATACCAAACCCGCATCAGTACAAGGCGCTGATCACGGAGAATTCGGGTTATGCGTCAACAAACGTTTGCCCCATCACAGTAGTAAGATTATGGAAAAGGTGTCAACTGCAGTGTTTGAAACGCTTCACCGTCTGTTTGGGTTTCACACCACGGAGACTAAAAAACGATATGAGATATGTGAGTTCTCACGAAAGGGGCTCTAAAGTTAGGCAAAATTGTGACTTTCAGCGGAATTTTGATATCGCATCGGCTGACTCAATTTTATGGCACAGAACGAAACGCTTGGCACTACAACGAACAGTTTGCGTATTACATATTTGCGTTTCCTAATTTAGAGCCCAGTCCACGCAGTAAATTTCGGCTGCTTTGCAGATGTCCTCAAGTTGCAGAACGTTTTGCGCCCATATCGATACTAGAACTACGAGGTCGTGACTTTCGCTCGAAATCGATTTGTGAGCGGAAACCACTCTGATCATGGCTCGTGTCCACAGGAAATTTCAAAGCTTCTCGCTGGTTTGTTAAGATACTACTGATAGCATCCTGTGTTCACATACTCCAACGGCATCAGTGTACAGGAAACAACTGTTTACGGACGGATTCTCAATTGACCGGCACCGTAATAAAGTGGTTAGTGATCCCGGCTTTGATACAAGATTTTCTTCAGCTCTGGATTACTAGGACCGATGAGGCTGCTCTCAGGTTGCGATACTACTTGACAAAGCAAACAGCGCGACATCACAGCACCAACTAGGCCTTGGTTGTCGCACCATATTTATGAAAGCGAGCAAAATATCGATCAGTGACGGGACACCTGCTTTGGCAATCCACTCCAATTCAGATGGTCAAGCGAACTTTAGATCTTATCTCGACATCGCCACGGAAGTGAGTCGCACCACTCGGACCCGACTAGTCGGAATATCCCGATCCGAATGCGACCATTTTCCGTTAGTTGCGCTTTCGGATTCCCTGAAACTGCACGATTTCAGCTTTCGTGGGACAGAGGATAACAAGCGGTTACTCGTTTGTAACCAAACAAGAGCAATACAGATTGTATATTTCCAACCGTGTATCCTGGCCACTACCTATGAGCCCCAGGTAAGAGCGAAGTTGTCGATCGTTTTTTAAAAACAACTACAACGTGGGCTTTGTATACATACTGGAAGAGGAAGCGTTTTTCAGAAAGGTTCGAAGGACGATCGGTTTAGTGGAATGGGCGCTAACCTGTGATACAAGACACTCGGCTAATAGAATTTTATCGCTCTGAGTGCCCGAACGTCGAATGGAACTTCTGCGGGTCCAGGCATGTGCTGTACCTTCTGAGATCTCACATGATATGACGGCTCTTTCGCAAAGCCAAGGTTGTCACCAAAAGACTCAATAATTATCCTAAGCACTCAACTGTATGGATCATGTTCGGTCAAGTTCGTACTCCCCCGTTGAATCACATTCCGTGACTCAGAGCGCGAATTTACTGACCAGAAGTCCGTGGTTAGCCAAGGTTGTCACCAAAAGACTCAATAATTATCCTAAGCACTCAACTGTATGGATCATGTTCGGTCAAGTTCGTACTCCCCCGTTGAATCACATTCCGTGACTCAGAGCGCGAATTTACTGACCAGAAGGTCCGTGGTTCGAATCCGACCTCAGCCTCTCGACATCCCCAGGTTTGGTAACCCGGCAGTATCCTAGCCCTCGTGCTTCCTTCTGGTAGCATCATAGTTAGGCACCGAAAGGGTGCTATGGCTGAACGATTACTATTATTAGTACTTCACCATTAATGTTTATCCGTGGTCGTTTAAAATAACCACGACTCAAGTAAGCTGTGATAATTTCCTGGGTATCTGCTAAGTTTTCTGTGCGTGTCGCCTTAACCGGCTTGCTCCACAACAGAATTGCAAAATTATTCTAGATTTACTGTTATAGCTGCGGGAGAATATAGAAAGTCTGAAGTCAAAAAATAGCATATCGGAATGAGATGTTACCATCCAACGTTCTGATTGCTTTGGGAATCTTTTCAACGTTTGTACGAACTCACGCTGTGCTGACCTTAAGCTCTCTGTAGTATACACCAAATGGTGCTCAATTTATTTAATAAGATTCGAGGTTAGTTAGGGTGGGAAGTAAGTCGGGAAATCGGCACAACAGTTGATCTACGACTTGACTGAAGTTGTCACGGGACTTAACGTTGATTGCAAAGCAAGGCTTTACATCGCATTATCACAATTATTCACCTCGGATTATTTTGGCGTTTAAGGCGCGAAGCTATTGACCAAGATGTCCATGGTTCAAACCGAACCGTGACTCGTGTTTAGGCCTGGGCAACTTGACAATATCTCAGACCTCGTGCTTTCCTTCGGGCTTCACGGCAGTTACGCACCGAATATGGTAGAACAGCTGAAAGTTTCTCCATCATTATTACGATCAATATTATCAGTATTATTGTTATTGCTATTAACACTCATATATGCAGACAAATTTGTCCGTGATGGTGAATTCAACAGCTTTTTCGTTGTCCTACTTCAGGTTAAGAAAAACAGTTTTAGCTCTTCTAGTATGGAAATCAATTTCGTCCTGCAAATCATCAGGGACGCGCATAAGTTCCTCCCTGTAGTTGAAGTTAACATGGGCTTTTAGGCCCAGAGGCATTGTATAGCCGTTTTAGTTTAGCGTGAGGAGCGTGCATTTCACGAATGTCTGGGGAGCTTTGAGCCCGCAACTTTGAAGATGGTAACTTAACAGGACGTGTCACGTGATTTGGTGTTGACGGACTCCTCTAGTGACAACTTCACAGATGTGAATTTTTTCCTTCCGAGTAGATTCGCCAACTATAGTGAAGACTTCATTCTGTACGTGAAATCAATCTTTGCTGGGAATTTGGGAAGCTGTGCAATGCTTCTCGACATTTTAACATACGTTGAGTTCATGTGCAGGATGAAGCCCACAATAAAACCTTGAAATCCCCTCAAGTCATTGTGCCTGCACAGGAAAACGATTATGTTCTACATCCTTTGGTCTATCTGCGAAGCTGATATTTGAGTTTGATCCCATCTAATACTGTAACAAAGCTGTGCACCCTGCAAGTGTCAGTCGAGATCGACCTACTTGGGAATGGTCCGCATTTGTGAGGCATCTGGGCAAGCTAGTCAGTATGTGCATGTGTCGGTGAGTTACCCCCTCCCCTCCCCTTTGATCCCCGAGTGCAGACATTGAGGATTCAAATAAGGAAGCGATAACACAATCGAAAAGGCAGGAGAAGACAGTTTGGATGTGCGGAACCAAAGGCGGACTCCCGCACAGTAAACGAGTTAGTGCACAGTGCCTTAATGCCAGAAAAATCCCGATGTGCAGAGCCTGTCCGAACCTCTGGCAGTCAACGAATTCACTCATGATTAAGATATTCCGTTTCAAGCTATAGACAGGAATAGCGAAAGCAGGTTGCAGAAAGGATACGAACACTTGGCAATGCGCCTGCTGAAGCACCCATTATGTCAGTAAGAACAGCGTAAATTACTCAAATATGACTATTCCAACATTCCCAATACTCAACCAAACTACCATGGAGCACCTTGCGCACCCCAAGGGCGTATACAATCAGACTGTGATGGATGCCAACTTCAATGAACGTGACCAAGTCATTGCAGCCTGAAAAACGTTTTATTACAAAGGTCAAGCACAAGATGAGGATCTTTGAAAACGCAAGCGTACCGCCGGTTTTAGTATCACAGATACGGCGAACGTGCATCGCACAGCCCATTGCTCGACCAGCAGAAAATCCGTTCTTTCTATTTTGTACTTTATTCCTTAGACTACTTAGCGGAAAACCTGCGGTACGGCAACAAGTGATGAGGACGTTTATAGGAAATTTGAATTGTTGAGGTTTCAGTAATTCCTTTTAGTTGGGGTTAGCAGGCTATTTGGCACATGCAGTTTTTATCAGTAGCATGAAGTTTGTAAACCAAGGTGCCCAGATAATGTATTTGATCATGTATAGGATGGGGTTCAGTTGATGTTAGAGGAATGAAAGTCAAGGGTCAGACGTGTTGTTCTACGACAGTTCTGCAATGCCAGTCAGAAAGCATGCAAGCTTTAGCCAACCATTTTCGTGAAGGCTGTTTCGTCATTGATTGCCAGTCGAATCTAGTCTGGAGGCCGTTTTTTCCATAATAATGCGCCAAGGGCTTACTGGCTCAACATCCCGGAAGGGGCTTCGTACTTCCCGCACACATTAAAAAGTTTTTTCGTCCATATCGACGAGGGTCATACCAGCTGGATCGACTAGACTCGGTTTGGCATACTTCGGGGTAGAGATATTGAGAAATCTCATCCAGTTTATGCTTAAATACGTTTTATTCCGAATTAGAACATTGTGTTGTGTTACACCTGTACAAGATTTGGACGGGAGCAAATAATGATCTGATGCTGCAGCATAATGAAAACAGGTAAAATATAGGTGCGTGTCGAAGGGACGGGGTGTCGACGAGATGCATAGATGGTTGGAGGAACATTGACTCTCTGTACAAAACAGCAAACACGGATGATGAACTCGATAAGTAGGAAATAGTGTGCGTATCACGAATTGCTGCGTGAGTGTTAGTATTGCTTGACTGGGAACGTATGGGCATATGGCTCGAGGACAACACATGATTTGCTGTGTGCCACGGCGCCGACCAAATCGAATGACAGAGGTTGTTTTGGCCGGACAAGAGAATTATTAGTTGGAGAATTCACTAATGAGGAGGTGATTAGGCCATGAGGGCGATGTTGCTGGCAGTTCGGCTTAGGTGAAGAGTCGGACGGGCTCGAAGACCAGCGGTTCGGTGATTCGCTGTCAGAACTCATGATGTGGTTATCACCAAGTAGACGGTGATCTGGTTTGTGCGATACTTGGGCCGGTGTAATTTCCGTAAGCTCTCCATTCATCATCCGAGTCGTTTGTCCGGGTATTTTAATATCAACTTTGTCTATTACAGTAGCCTCTGTATTAATCGAAGCATGAGGTTGGTTGACAGCAGGGAATGTATCGGCTTCATCTGTTTGCTCACACTTCATTGAACGAAGATCAGTCAGATAAAATGCTTTCTTCGTTTGATCCTGACCAGGGATAAACTGGGTACTGCGATTTTTCGGAACATGTTTCGGAATCTCAGGCTCCACACCTGAGTTCCACCTCACACTCTGGCTACAAGTTGTGGTAGTAGCACGAACGTGATCCTTCGAATGATCCAAACCAGAAGAACTGGCATCGAACTTCCCAGGATCACTAGACGGGATGTTCGAAAAAGTACTGTTACGTGAGGTGCCATAATACGAACCCCATTCTTGCACGCTAGATGAAGTCACCCCGCGGGGAGCAGAGGGGAACCTTTTGCTGCACAATTCAGCTACATCTAAGTTTCTAGGTAGACTAAATTGATGGGTGGGATTAATCTGGGAGGCGGTTGAAAAGGCATCTAGCAGTTGAACCACATCACTATGACCTCCCTGATCAGCCAATATCTTTGGTGTACGATCCAGGTAGTCCACCGACTCCTGGTTAGCTCCAGCTAGCAGAAGCAGACGACATGCTGAATAGGCTCCTTCTTTAGCTGCCAAGGCAAGAGGAGTCTCATCATAAATTGTCTGGACATCGCAAGCAGCACCGGCCTCCAGAAGTCGTTGTATGAAATCCACTTGGTCCGTGGCTGCGGCCCAGTGAAGAGCGGTTCGTCCCAGGCTGTCTGAAATGTTTAGATCCAGAAGACTGGTTGCACTGTCTTCGTGAGGTGGAGCGGAGGTTGCCAAATCAAACGGTTTGGTAAACGATCGTTCATTCGGTACAACCGACGTGGGCTGGTCGGTCACAGAGGTACTCATATGATCTGATTGTGTCATCCCATAAGTTGGGAGTGGAGTGGCGGCATTTCTGGCGATTGTGCACATTAGAATGCTCATGGCATGGAGGATTAGCTTGAACGATTCTGTAAACAATGAAAGGTAGAATTGCAATGAAATATCATGACTTAGATGAGCGTGTCTATTTAAAAGACATCGAGGAACACCCGGAAATTCGTAGAATGCACATTATTGCAGTACCACTCCAGTGAGGACTCGAATTAAAATGAAGCGGAGATCACTTTACCCTAGATGTCGAACAGCCATGCAAAAATAATCACCGTGACAGTAGCCGAACCAATGCTGCGAAGATATCAAACCAGTGCTTCAGAAAGCGGTTCTTGACCTCCACCACAAAGGTAAATCCGTTATCTGCTTATGTACTGTTACTTGGTGGCAGATTTCCTTCCTTAATTGGTTCACTGCGCCATCTGTTTTTGATGTCACAGTCTTGAACCCATTGAACTCTTGTGCACCTTTCTTCTACTACTGGTGAGCTGAAGTGTAGTATACCTGACACCTGTTGAAACCACTGTAGCGAGCTGTCCAGTGATTTTCAAATGTCAGGCTGTGCATAAACAGGCCTCAAACTTCATTAGGGAACCTACAACGTGTCCAATACAAACAGCGAGACCAACGCGACCGACGCCTTCATTTTCATTGGTGCAGCTGACCCTCCTCAATAAGGACTACTCTTAGATCGCATGAAATGGACCCTGGCCAGTAAGCAGATGTTTGAATTTCAGTTCCAGTCGAGCCGAATAAAGTTAAGGTCTGTAGTGGACCCTATTGAGAGGAAGAATCTTCCAAAGGACGCCATATTTTAGGTGTGTACTATGAGGTGTCAAAATATCGACTTTAACATTTGTGGCGATTGGTCCTTTTTTGTGAGTGTGATACTTGACGTCTTCTGGTATATTTTGGAAGGAATGAGAGCCAGAATGGATATGCTGACTGTCGGTCGATGTAAACGGTAAATGGATCGCATCTCCGAAATAATAACTCGTCTGGGAGTTCTATGGATAGTACCAAATATTTGAGAACTGTCATCAACAGGAACAATATACCGGTTTTTTCTTTCTTCCATTATCCAACACTTGACACTAGCTTAAGCAATTGACTGAAGACATCTGATGGCTGAAAATGGTTCAAATGTTGGATAGATAGATGTAGATAGCTAGGCTCAGGTCCCCTGAGCCGTCCCATTTTCCTTCCTTCAATTGTTGGGTGCTAGTCGAATAAAGCGACAGTGAAGCCCCGGTGTTTTTCACTGGGATTACTGCCTGTGGTGATGGTGATTATGCACAGTAATCAATACCACTATAAAAACGCATATTGCCAATCTGTGTTTACAAACGAAGCAGTTACATCTAAAGCCTTGTGATTCTAGATACTATCAACTCAAAAAAATCCAAAAAAATATTAGCGCGGGATTTTGTCAGTCGCCAGTAAGTAGACGCTAGTCCATCTGGATCACGCAGCTACATCAGAGAAAAAACTGACTTAGAGGCAGAGTATGAGTTTTCCGGTCACGATGCATGAAGTTCGGGTGCAGACAGGCAAGAGAACGTTTAGATAACTATTAGAGCAAACGAAAGTCACGCATTTTCATTAATGTTTGGAAGATGTTTGTGTTGCTTCTACTCAAAAGCTAATGTTTCATGGCTCTCTCTCGGCTAACAAATGAGAAAACACTGACCGAAATCCTCCGGAATGAGTGAGCTTGTTTTGATCGGAGTCCACAAGCGAAGTAAGTAAGCAGAACCGACCGATATAGACCGATATGTAAGTTGCAGGCTGTGTTGCCAGGTGTCCGATGGTGTGATACTTAACTTGCGCACGATTTTAAGTGCTAATATGAACCTTTTGCGTGCCGCCCAAATTCTCCGGCATATTCATTCTTTTACATGTGCAAACCAAGACCCAAAGACCGATATGTAAGTTGCAGGCTGTGTTGTCAGATGTCCGATGGTGTGATACTTAACTTGAGCACGATTTTAAGTGCTAATATGAACCGTACGCGTGTCGCCCAAATTCTCCGGCATATTCATTCCTTTGCATGTGCAAACCAAGACCCACATATGTAAGTTGCAGGCTGTGTTGCCAGGTGTCCGATGGTGTGATACTTAACTTGCGCACGATTTTAAGTGCTAATATGAACCTTTTGCGTGCCGCCCAAATTCTCCGGCATATTCATTCTTTTACATGTGCAAACCAAGACCCAATGCATTCAATGTGAACGGCGCCGCCCGGAGGCAGGTCCTTGTGGCTTCATAGTGTATTTGATTTCTATGTTACTTGTAGTTTGTGAGTAGTGGGGATATTTTAGTTTTCTTTCTGTGGACCACAGTAGAGATGATAACAGTGCTGAGACAAGAACCTCACTATATTTCAATGCCTTCTAATATTCTGCGAAAAGTGCGTTAAGAAAGTCACAGCCATTCGTCAGTTGAGTATTAACTTCAGTTTGCTGGTCACAAGGAAAGGCCTTTTACGCAATACAACTGGACCTTTTGGTGCCGTTTTAACGAAAATAACGGGGTATGTGCAAGGCATTTTCCTTTGAGCAGGATATTTTCGTACATTTTTTCGAAAAGCAAATGTACGTACGAGAAATCAATAGTCTCGCCACTTCCCAACAATATCGGGACCTCTAATTCACCTCGTTCAATGAGTCCCCTAGGGCTCGGAGTCAGGAAAAGCCCACCAACTTTCTACCTTTGCAATTAACATTTGATTTAAGTAACAAAGGTTTGGTGCCCAACAGATCTCTCAGCACTTTGAAAAAATGGGGTACCACTTGAACACTCACTAGTAACGAAATTTCTTGACTACATCACTAGGCTAAACTCCGAGATCACGTCAGCTGTGAAGATCTGTCTAGATGATTCCCGCTGGTTCGGTGACATCCACTGAAGATTTTTCGTTTTGACTGGGCTGCACAACGTTCATTCCTTATAAGGACAGGATATGTTTAGTACAAAAAGCTAAGTAACTACACGTTTCATCTTGAATGTAACTCGTCAGTTTGCATCCTCTTAGTTACCCGTCGGCCTCGGCGTTACGCAGCCAAGACCACACTTGCGTGTGTGCCAGACGAAGAGATGATTTCGATCCATGCGCGAAAGTGTAGTTAGTGGTCGGTAGCGTTTGGCAAACAGTCGAAACTGTTAACCAAAAGGATATGCAGCTGCACCTGCTACATCCAGACAATGAATCCAAAACACGATGAAACGCGCTGTGGACTGCTTTCAAGGGTAACCACGTCTTGCCTCATGGAGAACTAACACCTTAAAAAAAGAGTCCCATAGGCTTGGTACCCATCAGATTCCTCAAAAAGATTGTAAGTCTGAAATCATATTGAGACTGTTAAAGTTCTCGACCGCTAAGTTGAGAAACCACTTCGCGATGCCGATCCGTTTCCCAGTATCTCGGCCATTCATAAACATGGCTTGGTGTAGCTGAACTATTGGAGTACTTCGAAGAGACGACACCATCAGTATATTTTTAACTGTGACCAAACTAAATAAACCAAACAACGTCAAGCCCATTTGCCATGACACATCCTGTGGTTGATCATAGTAAGCACCTTCAACCTGGCCCCACCTACTAGCGGTACGTTCAACTGTCCAGATGATCAAACAGGGCAGTCCTGTACGCCAGACATAACCAATGAGGCCAAACAAGATGTCCGGGCATTCAGCCTCGCCACAGCTAGAGAGACATGAACGTTTATGCTAATGTTCGGGTCTCTTGATTTCGGAACGAAAGTAATCCCTATCAAGAAGAAGTGGGATAGAAATGACCAAAAATTTCCAGCTCAAGCGTAGCAAGCCAAAGGAAGACAAAGCGGATCAGAGACATCGAATAGCTCTACATCCAGTCAGGAAATCGGATGGCGTTGGGAAACAGTTCCGAAACCGTCGAACGACTGACTCCTCTCCGTCAACCCTATAAACGCTTTCAGCTGCTCTGGCGAATGGAAGATAAGTAATCACACGGACGGAGGGGACACAATCGCATTCCTGATTGCGACAGGTCAAACAATGGTCGAATGAAGCCGGAGGCTTGGATGGTTTACAAAGTTGATCGATACTCCTGCCTACTACAACCCGGTGTGTCTCGTCCGACGCGGGTGTACATTCGCGTCCGCTGACTGCCGCCAGTTGTTGCACTATCCGTAATTTTCCAGTTGGTTCGGTCCTGTTCAGCATTGCTGTTAATTTTCTCAAGCCCACGACTGTCATCTGCAAGCTTCGGTCGGGTGAGGGTTGTGCAAATGACATACCGGTGGTTTCCTCGCCCCTGTAATCACCCTGCACCTACGGCACTAAGGGAACACCGGTGGTTGATATTCTACCTTTTTTTAGTGTTTTACTACTCAACGTGAACAAACAGAGCTTTGAGCAATAGCTGTCCGTTCGACACTGCCATCCACATGACGCAGTCAAAAATTCCCATTGTTCAAAAAGGTCGTTCTCTAAATAATGGGTGTTCTCAACGGTCCCACTCAGTGTGATTTGATCAGGAATTGGGTTGAGTACGGATTTCTTCGTCATTAAGTTTTCGTAGACCAGTGTAACCTCAGAGTTGATTCCAACTTCCCAGCTGTCTACTCAGATCTACATAGCCTTGTTTTATCTGTCTATGACCGAACCGTAAGTTGATTTTCGGTCGAGCATTTTCGTAAGTGAAGTGCTCTTCATAAGCCGTAAAGGGAAAAGCGTGACCAAAGGAAGCAGTTCAATTGTGTGAGTACTTCTCACCATATACAACAACTTCTTGTCGTATGCAACAGGTAACGCACAGTAAATAGTGGCGCCCAAGCTGGGTGACACGACAACAACTTGAGGTACGTCATAAAAACCCGATAGCATACTGAGTAGTAGCCGCATAAGAACAAACAAAGCAAACGAGGCTTCCACTCACACCGACCCAATCTGACTGCCAACTAGTCACAGGGATGCACCAATCATAAGACACGGTACCCAAATATCATAAGAACAAACAAAGCAAACGAGGCTTCCACTCACACCGACCCAATCTGACTGCCAACTAGTCACAGGGATGCACCAATCATAAGACACGGTAGCGAACCCAAATATCGCTGCATTTGACTCGTAGTCAGTTGATTGTAGAAATCCTTGAGAAAGGTCGCCCACAGCAACCGAAATGTCGGATTACAACAACCTATTCCACGACGCTGTGTTTCGACTTTACAATTAATAATAATTCCTCTTCATACACCACAGGGCGCTGAATATTTTTAACACTCTTTGAGCTGATTTCGGCCAGGAACTCCTCAAACAAGGCGTCTTCTCGGCCATTACGTCACGAATTTGTGATGAGTCAGGAATCAGGTGCTAAGATGTAGACATTCAAAGTTAGAGTTGTAAAAGAATAGAAAAGCCTACACGAATCAACGGATCGCGGATCCCAACAAGTCGCGTCAACCTCAGACAAGTCCACAAAACAGATATGCGCGCAGGCAAGTACAGGTTCATAACTCACGGGAGATTGCTTTGAACGCATAGCCATGGTTATACACCTTAATTTTGTGACCGACTGGAGTGAATCAGTGGCGATCGGGTCAGAAACACCTAAGTCTAGTGTCTGAGACAAATAACACACCAGACAAACCGCATGTCGAGTACTTCGAACTGATCATGATGGGTACGATCGGCTGTTGGCGATTGCACAGATAACTGCGAACAAGCTACGCAACTCACAACTACGTATTCAGGGGAAACTTCGAGTGATTCCACTCCACAAACTTGCCTTACAGTCACATAATCCACCTCTCCTTAACACGGTAAACCCCTAACTCCGGTCCTTACACGAGAAATCACGAACAGTTGTGAACTTGGTGCCTGATTTCCGATGTACTAATCCGGATACCAGTAGCATAAACCAAGCTTTATTCCATTCGTTCGTTCTTACGACACCCCCGAAAAACGCGAGAACAGAGCACGGTATAGAAAATCACCACAAATTGGCAGGCTGTCTATGGAGACAAGTCCAAGGTAGTAGTGTTTACCCGCTTTTGTAACAACGCGACATGAACATGCCACCAGGCAACAGGACAATAGAAGGTAACACTTGCTTGCGCTGTCTTAGTGCTCCAAAACGGGCCCAAGTTACTCATGCATTACGAATCAAGCGAATTCATTTCACCACACGTTATTCCACGAGCACCAAAATACCAGTAGCAAGGTGAAGGGGATGTTGCATCTGTTCACTTTACCAAGTAATGAATAATGAGCAAATCAAGCAAACTGATGTTAGCCATTCCACCTAAATTTGACCCAGGAGACTTGACTGTCCTCAGTTTCCCAATCACTGGTATGAATTTTTCGATTTCATTTTACCTCTGAAATTTCCCAGTGGCCGAGACAATTAGTGGTCAAATATTGCTTAATAATGACCCTTGGGAAATGAATTCTTGAGTGGAACGACTAAAAATAATGTAGGAAAGTTGTCTTTAAACTGTACAATTTCAAGTTCAGATGCAGTCTAAAAAATTTTACCTCTTCTCAGTTATCTAGCCTTTCGGCAAGTGACGGTAAATGAGCATTCAGTCACACGCTGCCTCCGAAGTTGGAAGAAACATGCAAAAAAGTGAGGCAACAAACGACACACAACTGAAGCTATGGTCATTCCTCATGAAAACGGGCTGCAGCAAACAATCGCCCACTAATCGGATCAAGCTTTTCTTACCATGATTTTACCATGATTCATGATCACAAATGCAGCCCCCGTGCGGAAAATCACCACTGATACAGTTCATGTGGTGTTTCTCTAGGATTTCCATGACCGAATTCACAGACTCTCTTATCTAAGTGCAAGTTCATCATACTGTCGATCAGCTGCTCGTGGCTGAACGGTTAACTGCTCAGACTACTAGCCCGGAAGGTCGCGGGTTCGAAACTACCTGGAGTTTCGTGAGACGCGCAATGCTGATGACCTCTAATAAGGATGAAACAGCTGTACAGTGCTTCTTGGTTTTTCAGCATAGACTGGTTTCAGGTACAGGACGAAATCTCAATTGAAGTTAAGTGAATAGCCACCACTCCATTCCCCCGAAAAAATGTCGGAAGAAAGAATCACCAATCGTCGTGAAAACGATGAAGGCGACTATCCTACAGTGGAAACGCTAACCTCAGGCACACCAGGGTCTGTCGTCAGAGGTCGCAAACACACAACGAAGAATGAAGGCTGGGCCGTTGAGTTGATGAATTTATCTTTCAAAGGGATTAACAGCTTCTCATCACGGTGTGAGCAATCCCTGGACTACTGTAGATGGTGGCGGGTCTGAACCAATGGCGTGTTTCAGAGTACGTGAATTTCGTTCACATGTACCCGAAAGACTAAGCTCTAGGTCTACCGAGAAAGAAAAATTATCTTAAGTGGTGTAACCACACAACCCAATGTGCACTGTACGCACAGAAATTGGTTAATTTCCACGTCTGGAGGAAAATGATGTGAGGTTTCAAGATGAATGGCGTAGTGCAGTGTATCATGGTGTATCAGGATACTGAGCTTCCTACGGTCACAGTTCCTTGTTCAATCACGATAGCAGTTCGGACGGCCGCACAATGAAAGTGACCATGTTGGAAATCATCCCTTTAGGGTTGTGGCCCAACACACGTTAGTGCGTGGCTGCATATGCAACATGTGAATGTCATTAATCATGTGACTGTTAACGAACACACCTACCGATGCTTCCAACCGCTTAAGATTGATTCACCTAGGCCGCCATCAGGAGCGACGAGGGTTGTTGACATTACTAAGGTCTTTGGTCGAGGCGTTCATGCTTTGTTGCTAGATCATGACCCGGCAGATGCTGGATCATCTCATCTCAGCACACGGCCGAGGGAACGGACAACATTATAACATCATGTCAGTGTGATGGTCAGTCGCTTCCTCATAAAACTAAGAGACGCAATAGTGATGTTCCGATGATTCTGCCAGAGATTTGTGGCGTTTCGGAAACGTCTGTGTTGGGGGGATCGAACACAATGACCGGAACAAACGACTTCGGGAGAAATAGGGTCGATAGATCTTTTAACACGCAACCCAATTTGGTTCCCATTATTCTGATTTTTTGTCGGTGATGAGCAACATAAACGGAATGACGGAAACGTTGAAGAAACGCCTATTTGTGGCGAAGTAACCACAGTTATTCATTTCACGACAGCAAAGATGCAGAACTCCATGAAGTCTGTTAGTTCAAGACAGGTGTGATTCTACGGTTGGGCAGGTTGGGTTACGTTTCGTGTCAAGATGGGTGCTTTTGCTTCGGATGCAGTGTTCGGGCGCGGACGACTCATCGATCGGGTTAGCTGCTTGCTAAGTTTTGTCATTTGAAAAACAGGTACGTTCTCGAACGATAATGCATCCTCACGGTGGAAACACTCACCATTTGCGTGCAGCCGAATGGAATCGGATTAAATTCGCCTACACACATGCCAACGTACACCGAAATGGATGACGTGACTTGACTTAGCGTCAACGAATGAGATTCAAAGTGGAGGCTATATATGCTGGACGTTAATTCGTTATACAGATGCAGATGAATACCCACAGATATTCAAAGCACATCAACAACTGCAGATTAAACAGTGTTCTAGCAAACATGTATACAATTCTTGTAAAGTTCTGGCCCCTGATGCTAGTGTCGTATTCGAACAATACACAAGTGTGGACCACACGCGAACTTTTCGAGGCGTTTCAATCACACTTGCTATAAACAGACGATTCAGGTTTTTATTGGACACTGGTGCAAAAAGTTATGCGGGCCTACCAATCAAGTTGACGACAATCTGGTGGTTAGTATGTGGGCTCTGAACATCGCGCTTGACAGCAACAGTACAACTATCACATGTCGCTGAGAAAAATGGACACAAGGTATGAAGAGACATACCAAAGTCGCCAAGTTTTACAGCTTGGATGAGCGGAGTGGTTGAATCGGTCAGCAAACTGGGGACGAAGCACATCGGATTGGAACCGGCGACCGGGTGAGATAGAAGGGCGTGCGTAGATTCAAACGCTCCGGAACACACGGAGGAGAGCAAAACAGTGCGTCCGGTGTTGTCAACACTGGTTGGATCAGCACCCGCATCGAGCAGACTGACCACAGCATGGGCTTGATTAAGTCTGTGGGAAAGAGAGACGCACGTGGAGAGGACGCCATGAACCATGAAATGCAGTTTCCGGCACCACTTAAATGAGCCAATAATTACTGACATAGGACACGATATTCTGTAAACTGGGATGAAATGAACCGTTAGTATCGAACTTTTACCAGCCTAACTTTAACTTAGACAAGATGAGATCACCTCTATGTGCACGTTAGTCAATCAGAATGGCCACGCTTGGGACACCTCATCTTGAAGGCGAGTTATTTTCAAATATCTAACAAACATTGGATTTTCTTCAACTGAATACGTTGCACAAATGCCACCCTTCATGAAGAATGGCATAAACAGTAGCTTCAGCTGGGATTCAGTTCAGTCTGCCGTCAACACCAAATTAGTTTGCAAATGAGAATAGTTCGCCAACTGCGTATTTTATGATGTCCAATTAAAACACAAAATTGATGGAAACTCGGGAACTGCACCTACATGATGAAAACCAGGAAATCCGGAACTGGTAGTGGGTTATCAAGAAAGTGCCGGCAACTTTATGAGTAGTGTGCTATGACAAATCATGACTACTGTTTATTTAATTAGACGCTCAAGTCTTGCGACACTATTAGTTCAAACGAGACTCAGAAAGTTATGTTTTAAGCATGAAAATGTCTACCGGAAATAGCCACAATCAGGCGTCTGGCCCTTACAAACGGAAGGTTCTCAGAGCAGATCGTGCGAAAATAAGCAAAGTTTAGACATTTGATGGCGCTCCCTGGTCATGCGAAATGCAGCACAGAGCTTCAAAGTAATAAACTAAGGAATGATAGTGGTCTATAGACTTTTGAATTAGAACGGTTTTATCTTTCGAAACGCGAGAGCTTAGTGTCGGAAATGCGCTCAGACATTAAAATTGGTATCACGAATCAGCATGGCTCACATTGTGATCCGGGTTTTCTTCACTGACTGCAAACACCATGAGCCACATAACATTCCTCTCTATATGTAGCATGGAAGGATGGACTGACTACTGCGTGTTTGGGCTTTTTTTTCACTTCCCATTCAAATCGTTCACCGTTTCCATTGACGGATTAGTACTATAGGTATTTTGAATATTATTCCCCAAGTCCACTCATTAGGATCAACCCAAGTCGTTTGTAGCTGGCCTGTGTATTCAACCTCCAAACATTCAGGACAGTCGTGTCCTCCCATTATCCATCGTCTGAAAGAACATCTTGAAGTATACGCATTCAGCACCCTGCCACACATACTGTAATCATCCTGTAGTAGTAGTATTGCTTTTGTATACAAGGGATCGATTTCAGTCCGTCTTGTGAGTTTCCCTCCAAAATCGAAAGGCTGTGCACGTATGTACTAGGTATCCCAGACAAGAATCCCATCTCAGCTGTCATTTCTCAACCCTTCCGATCGCCAATTCCAATTTGGATGAATGATACGGATGTAACTACCAGCTTAAAAATAGGATATGTAAACCTCAAAAATCGTGTTCTTATGCCCAGGCGACGTCCGCCTGTTGGTTGGAAAAACGCGTGCAATTGGATCAACCAACAGAGTCGTTAATTTTCGATCTGATAAAACTTTACTACCAACTTGTGTCGCCTATCCCCCTTGGCCGTATTTGTTTCTCGGTTCGATGCAGGTTGCATTAAAAACGTGCCAAGACGGGCGCACTGGTCTATCAGCAACCTAATCTAAAGGACCTATACGGTGTGCAAAACCAAAACTGATGCCTATGCATCATTAAGACAGTGCAAGAATCCTGCTGGCTTTAATCTGGGATTTGTATCCAATTAGGTAACAACTCAAATGATTCCAGTTCGTTGGTCTGTTGAACAGAAACAAATTTGCAGTTGTTTTTGACTGTTACTGGATGAAAGCGTGATCGTCACGTAACAAGAAGTCTAGCCACTTTGTAAGTTCTACACATGCCTAAAATATTGGTACTTTATTATACACTTAGTCTAATTTCTGAATCCAGTTTTTTTAGTGAATCCGAATCCAAGGGTTCGATTTTAGAATTTCTGCTAGAGGACGAAGTGCACCAATTGACACGCACAAATAGTCCTAGTTACTAAACGGGATGTTATAAGTTAACGAAATCTTGCCGAGGATATTTGGTGAGATATTTCGGTCACGTGATTTCGTGTCAACCATTTCAACAGGTACAAAGGTCCAGGACTGATCCATCTGCAGTCTTGGTCTCAAACCAACGCGGTCCTCGTGAGCTACAGTAGCAAATCCAGTGTAAAGAGTTTCGAAATCTATGACCTAAAAATAAGTGGGCGGCAACACCAAGATGGGGTTCTGAAAAGGTGTTCGTCAAAATAACATTCAGGTGTCCGCCGTAAACTAAAGGTAAACGTATCGCTAAAATGTGTCGACAGGGCAGCACACTGGAGTGAGTCTGTGATCCCGAATATCAATTCAATTCTGACAATAGGTTTCTATGAATTCCGAGCCTATATTCCAACGACATGCACAGCTTGTTGACGAAAGCGTTGAGATGAAAAGCATGAATGTCTGGCACAAGCACCAGCTTGTCACTCACACGCTTTGTAAAGTTTGCTTAGTTTTTCTCGCATGAATATAATGATAACACAGTCCCTCACACCTACCTCGCGGCTAAGTGAAGCAAAGTCTCTCCGGTCTCTGGCAGCCTTTGCTCTAGCAGACGATGCAATCGGGAGAGTGGCGCAGGGCTCGAGTTCCGTGTTGAGACGGCCGCACCCGGATAAAAATAGGCTTGCGTGATGAAAGCGTCCTGATCAAGTTTGGCCAAATGATTGAGCAAATATCGCAGTGACACATATTCGCAGGATGTCCCAGTCGTTGAAGGAACAGGCGTAGTTGACTCATTGTCTAATGGGATGTCTTCCAAACCACTTCCAGAAATCAGCCGCTGAGCGATCTGGCGGAAATACCAATTGTCCGAATTCCGATCCGCCGCACCAGTGGACTCTGGTAGGAATTCGTTTGGCGCGTCCTGTTCACTTCCAGTTCCCCCCATTCGAGTACTGGTCGTGCTTCCACTGTCATCATAACTTTCAGACAGATTGGGAACCCAAACAGATTGTGCGGATGTTCCCAGACGAACAACGTCATCCATCGAACCCATAGCTGTCGATGGTGCATTTGGACAGTCTACATTTTCCACCAGATGTTCCGTAGGTAGAACCGGTGTTCCCCCGGAAGCCCGTCGAAAGTCTTTGACATTCCATGCCATCTTGAATGGTGTGAGAGAAACAAGGCCCGATTATTCTTCACCAAACACGAACTAGAAGGTTGCTGAAGACGTTTTGGCAGTTCGCGATAGAATCGGATCAAACTTTGACCATCCATGATACAAAACACACAACTAGGGTAAACGTAAGCACGAATAAAATACGACTGTACCAGTCAGTGGGTCTTTGAACAACACCGGATTGTTGCATATGAATGACCTTGGTGCGACAAGGTAACTCTATACGTTGGTGCCTTAACGGAGAGTGGGGGCAGCTATCAACTAAAACCATTCGAATCAATGATTGAATACAGACCAGTTACGTTGTGGACATTTATTGATTAATTTCACTGCTGGCGGCGAGAAAGCAGGTTACGACAGGGAATTTTATTTGGGCGGAAGGCTTGGAATGGGAAATTTGGGTTGAAAATCTGAAGTTATACAAAAATTATAACCAATACGTTCAACAGACTTGGATTTCTTTCTTATTGGAAATCATCAACTGACTGCATCTCATAAGTTCTGACTGGATTCAAAAGATGGAAATAAACGGAAGCAAAGTAATTTCTTGCTCAAATCAGAGCTTTTGCATGATTTCCTCCCGTTCGACGCAAGAAATTCATGCCTGCTTCACAAAGAAATGGGTATTAGTTTTACTGGCATCGCCGTTATACGAATCCATAAATGGTTGACATTATTCTCCTCGTATTAAACTACAGCCGGTTTATCTACCAATTGATTCAGAAGAATCTGTATGGAGTGAAGGTCACCAAAAATTCGCATGCGGCTGAGTATGATACGATATCTGTGTTGTGAAATCAAAGAATCTCTTTGAGCTTCGGACGAAACGAAATTTCGATCTCCATAGTTAAGAGCAGACCCTAAATAGGTAGAAATTCTGCTCTGTTCATTCGGCTGCCTCCAGTAGGTGACCCTGAGTGCCATTTGAACTGTGGTGTTTGTTTCAACAACTGCTACTGCACCGTGTTGATCACCAACTAGGCACACATAACCATCGTCAGGACAAAAATCTGTCCATCCTACATTAGGGCCAAGCATTTAAGCTAAAAACCTACTATCTCTTGAACTGTCTTAGCAGATGCCAGACTGACAGCTGGCATTCAATAAGCAACGGGCGTAGCTGAGAACGCATCCGTCTGGCATTGGAGTTTCTTTATTAAGTTATACACTCCAAGTGCGAGCGCTTACCCGCCCGTAATTGTTGGTGTTGTGTTCAAATCTGTCAACCGGTCAGTTCCTTAAAAACAAGTGGCTGAATATACCCGTGGTAGTCATGAGAACGAAGAAGGTAGCGAACAAACCTTGTTTTTTGTGATTGTTCCTCTTGGCTAATACATCATAAATTTATATGGTAGCAGAAATCATGTGGACAAGGTTAAGATCGGGGCTGCATACACTTTAGAGAAATAGAAATCAAAGGAAGGGGGTTGGATGAGGGATAGGTCAATGGGTCACGGAATCAGTTAAGTGACGTCAATGTCAGACAGACTTGTGGAACCGGATGTTTCGTAGGCGGTTTGCTCAAAAGGGGACCACAGGTGTGTAAACCTAATACACCCAGTGTATTCCCATACCTGTGCATGCATGCAGAGGTCTGTTAAAGTTCTCCTGAAGTGTGACACCCAACAGGGACATCCACTCTAACGTCTTTGTTGATATCATAGTATATCTTTGCCTACTTGCGATATACTGACGTCGTTCTGGTTTTGAATGCTTGAATGCTCGAGCACGTTTAGAACAGCCATTGGCAAACGGCTCGTTCTGACAAGGAGTAAACTAGTGTTCCAAGACACGCAAGATCTGAACATGCTTCTTACGATTAAAAAAGACGCTACGTTTTTGAAAGAATTACTTATCTCGAAAACTGCATTTGCTGAGATGATGACTGACAGAAGGAATCAGTCCGTGCACCCGGATAACTCGAGTGGCTTTCGCCAGACTGGGCAGTAAGACGTGTGTGGGGATCTGTATCGTCCTCAAATCTCTTACAACTGAATCCCGCAGCCATGGATCAAATCAGTTAGCATCAACGGGTGCGCAACGAACTGATCAGAAAACGGGATTTTGGTGTTGGGGGTGGTTCCATCGAGGAATATATCCAGCAGAACAACTTATAATGGTTCGTCTATGTTGTACGTATGCCGAGCCTTTATCAACCGAGATTGGCACGAGACTAGTCGGACAAACAAAGACGCATGAGAGCGATAATAAAGAGCCTGACTGTTGTTTGTGTTATTCCGCTCCAGAATGGGATCAGGGCGACACAGTCCGTCTGAGCAACAGATACATTCCGTTACACATTTTATTTTTCTATTTCCCCCAGATTTCCTTAAGTGATTATTAAAATTTAAGGCTTTACCACAGTGAGTGAAGCACCGGTGTCCACCATCGTTATGCAGCGAATTAATATCGTTATTATTATCATTAGTACTGTTGATATTATTGGATCAATACTGTCGTTTATTTTGAAGAGCATGGTCACAGATATAAAAAGTAAACACAGTCGATGAATGTGGAAGGGTTACAGGAGCATGTTATATGAAAAGAGAGAAGCGTCTCATTCGAAGGCATGCCACCAACAGTTCCAACCAGACAAGACGAATCCCGACGTATGCAAGAATATTGGGTATGAAAACTACTGCTACTTTAGTTGCGCGTTCGCTAGATTTCGCTTGAGGTCCTTCAGCTGTAAAACTCTTCCGGTGCCTAGCTACCATGCTACCCAATGGAAGCAAGGGGGCTGGGATACTGCCAAGTTACCCAAGCCTAGACAGGGGAAGTCGAGAGGCGGAGGTCGGGTTCGAACCGGACAGTAAATTCACGCTCTAACCACATGAGCCATCTCGCCCCCTAGATTTCTCTTAGCGAAAAAGCAATGGTTTACCAAATTAATGCTCAAGTACTTGCACACCCCTAACCGATCCAAAATTTCGATAGGACTCGATGCCTTGTGGGTAGTGGCGAAATTCAGCGAGTTTGCATCTACAAATTTGTTCAAGCAAACTTCTTGCTTATGCGCAACCGTTGTAGTTGAACCGCACCAAAAAGGAAGTACCGGGTTCAAGTTTGGGTATTGTTAGATGGATTTCATGACCCTAGCTTCACGGAAAAATCCGTTCATTCAGGTGTGTTCGTAGACTACTGGTAAGAGGTACGTCCTAAATATCAGCTGTCCGCTGTTCAAAGCTAGGGTACAAAAGGATATATATATATATATATATATATATATATATATATATATATATATATATATATATATATATATATATATATATATATATATATATATATATATATATATATATATATATATATATATATATATATATATATATATATATATATATATATATATATATATATATATATATATATATATATATATATATATATATATATATATATATATATATATATATATATATATATATATATATATATATATATATATATATATATATATATATATATATATATATATATATATATATATATATATATATATATATATATATATATATATATATATATATATATATATATATATATATATATATATATATATATATATATATATATATATATATATATATATATATATATATATATATATATATATATATATATAT
>NW_008752352.1:57430-94536 GCF_000715545.1 Opisthorchis viverrini
GATGCCTAAACGGCGGATCAGTTTGCTCTGGTTCAAATAGCTCTGTTCCCTGTGGGGATGCACTAGACTAAAGACTTGCTCATGGACTATATATATATATATATATATATATAGTCCATGAGCAAGTCTTTAGTCTAGTGCATCCAGGGAGGGAACAGAGCTATTTGAACCAGAGCAAACTGATCCGCCGTTTAGGCATCACTAGCAACGATGCATATTCTCGTCCCAAGCCATTCGCAATCTAGTGCATCCCCACAGGGAACAGAGCTATTTGAACCAGAGCAAACTGATCCGCCGTTTAGGCATCACTAGCAACGATGCATATTCTCGTCCCAAGGGAGCCATTCGCAATGCGAGGTGAAACGACCACCCTAACGTCGAACTTTCAAGAGAATCTTTAAAACATTTTCTCAATACGTCTTGGTGAAACGGTTGGTAAACAGTCACATCAGTAAACTTTTGGCGTAGAAACAATCACAGAACCGTTTCAACCACTCACCATTTCACTCGCGGAATTACGAGAAGGCATGAAAGTTGACACAGTTGCGGAGCTGTTCTGTTCCTTTAACAACGCCAAACTCTCAACAGTTTCTGAATAGAAATGTTTGTCACAAACTGTTCTCTCGTTTGTCATGTAATTCAACAGACTGGCTCTTACAGAGTCGCCAAGTCCACTGAGTGGCTTCGCCGTTGCGTAGGACAATGTACTGCGCATTACCTTTTTAGTTGTGAGTCCACCCGATGTGAGATAACCGGGCGCCCGGTTTGGCATGTTGTTCACACGATCAGGAAGACCGTTCTCCGGATACCAAATTTTGGCTTTCTGTACCTGAATCAGTGAATAGAGTAGAGGCTGAGTACTGAAGAAACGAGAAGTGAAGGTAGGTGCAAGGAAAAACAGGGCAGCCATGGAATGTCTAGAGCCTGCACCTGAACTATTGACCTCCTGGTTGTTTACACCTTGAAAACCAGCAGTACATATCTCTAACCGACCCACGATACTCAAGCTAATTAAGGTCCACGCTGTTGGATACTGAGTTCGGTGAGGTGGTGAAAAGCTTAAAAAAAGGGTTTGTGGTTTATTTTTACAGAACAGGAAGTTTAATTCCAGAGCCTCTGATATGCCATACTACAGTGTGTTAAGGGCACGTGACAAAACATCGTGTAGGAGGATGTGATGTAACAACCTTCGGTAGGGTAGATGAACCTCTAATCTATCAAGCTGCATAGAAGATAGGCCTGGTCGTAAACTCTTCTCCCATGTGAGTGATGGTCCAGGATGTGAATAAAACGTGGCTTAGAATGCGGACTAAGGACCATTGATAAATAATAAGTGATAGAAACCTCACCGTACGTAGACATGAATGAAAGGCATCTAACTACAATGAGGAGATAAATCTGTGTGTAAACCTTCAGATAAGCAACTCTGGACGATTGGACAGTTAACCAAAACTCAATATTCGTTTTCTTTTCATGTTAGGATATTCTGTCAACCAGATGACAGTTAACCAAAACTCAATATTCGTTTTTTTCACGTTAGGATGTTCTGTCAGCCAGATTTCATAACATGAACGCACGGTGTTGGTGCACCACATCTCGTTGTGCAACAATCCAGATACGCCAACAAGTTCAGGACTGTGAGATTTTATCTCTGCAGGGATCAGTGAGTGAAGCAGTTATCTGTAAGCGGCTTCTGTTGATCGCACCGGTCAGCTGCTAACGTCGTGGCTTGTGTACGAAACTCGAAACTTGGTCGCGTGGTGTACGACCGCAGCCACAATATTGCCTCGTGTCCGTGAGCTTCGCCACACATGCTGTTAGCTGAGCAAGGGATGCTGAGGCAATCAGATGATCAGTCGTAGAATATCTAGCCGTGCCTGCTTGGTTGACCTATTGCTGTGGCGAGTGGAAACCATGGGATCACATGGCACGAAGGTGCATTCACTCAGTAATCCGGATTTTATGGGTAAGTTAGTAACCATCCGATCGTTTATCTACCAGGTAACCGTTGAAACCGAAGAAAGCAATTTGGAATCCAGAAATGGAAGCCAATAAAATAAGTAGAACCGATCAAACCGAAATGAATGGACGAATGGTCATTCAATCCGAATGGCAAATCAACGTGGGTCCATTAGCAATTTGGAATCCAGAAATGGAAGCCAATAAAATAAGAAGAATCGATCAAACCGAAATGAGTGGACGAATGGAGGTCATTCAACCTGAATGGCAAATCGACGTGAGCCCACCAGTCTACACAACATAGATGAAGCTCAAAAAGAGCGAAAAAGTGAGTTAAGAACAGCAGCTGCATGTTATGGCGTCCAAATCCTACCCGAAAGTTGCGAGTAAAAATCCCCGTAGAATCTCATGAAATGTGCACCGATGATGACAATCAGCAACAGCGAATCAAGTACACGACTTTTCCGTCTCTGTAGTATGAGATTCAGATTTGGACCGAACTACTCTGAGAATAGTGATAAGGATTTCAGAAAAACCTTTGGTCAACAGGACCGAATCTTCTCTACTGAAAATTTTCAGTTCAATAAGACGTTTTTGTCGACCTAATGGGTTTTCTCTCCTCGATTATCTGTCCTCGCAACATACGCTCAAGCTGAACATACACCAACCTGCGTTCCAAGTTACCAAAGATGCCTGGTTGACTGCTTCGAGTCAGACTGGAAGCATGCGTATGACACCAAGTGATCTTGTGCATGACCAACTGACGGCTGAACCAACATTTGCCGACCTTTTAACTTGTATAAGGCGCCAAAACAAAGTGATTAATTTACAAAGTAAAGGCTATTCTGTCGACAAATTACAAGGGTATCACGGACTAGGGTTGATCATCCCAGTACCCATGGAGTCCTGGAGAGAGTTGAGAACACAAAAAAATAAAAAAAAACGCTTATGACTTGGCATGGCGGAAAATGCGAATTGGTGGGCTTGGTTCGGCGTGGAAAACAATTTCGGTTCCGATTAGCCGACCATCTTTACTATGTTTTGGAGGCGTGACATTTAAACCAATCCCCCTAGTCGCCGACTAACATGCGTAGCGAAACGCTCCCATGGACTGCCCGTATTTCGAATGCTTTTGTACGCCAGGTATATGAAGCGAATCATACGGAAAAACCATTCTTAACAAGTCGAACAAGTTCAATGAGGAACAAGTCGGTGAGTTAAGTGAAAGAAGATATAGTGCTTAGAGCAATGTACAATATGCAGCATATCGGGGTAAAACACAAAACGTCATTTGTGACAATATCTTATCAGCCTTTCTACTTCCCACTTTCTATCTAATATTTGAAACAATGGTGTCTGGTGATGTAAAACGAAATTAGCATGTGTTATTCCGCCACACCCGCAATTTGTCATCAAATGCAAGCTTTTTAACACAAAGAATCGGTATAGTCTGAATATCATCAGCGCAGATCGTTCAGAACCGTATCTCTGCATCCCGGTCTGCATGACTGAAAATTTGCTGATAGACTGTTGGTTTTTGCTCATCTGATTCAGCAAAGCTACATTTGCATGACGATGGGTTTGTCGCTGACAGCGTGTTCTCTCCACACTCGCTTGGAGCAAATGAAATTTAAACGTACCATCCAACACAGATTCGTTTACTAGAGGTTCCAAAGGTTCTTCGTGACAGACGAGTGAACGCCGACAAAAGCGCTTCCGGCTACTTTCTTAACCAGGCGCGCGAAGGAATTTATCTGATTCGCTTAAACATATGAACAAGGACATAGGGCTCTGTCAAATTTTCCCTTAATATGTGAGGCTCCGTTGTTGACGCCGTTTTGAGCTGCCAGTGTCAATACTCTCATACAAATGCATACATGCAAATAAGGGCAGTCTTAAAAGCGGTGACTTGGGGTATGACTGAACTGAGGGGATCCATATTAATAAAATAAAACATCACCAAGGGATCCGTCCAATGGTAAGAAAGATATCGCGCGCTACAAAAGAGTACCAGAGGAGACTGAGGAATTGAAGGACAAACCACCAATTATGACGAGAGGGATGCGATCTCACCCCCTGCAGCCTCAATCGTACCTGTCCGGACAAAAGTGGTCAATCGTTTTCTCGGCCCTGACGCCTCCTTCAGGTCAAATATCACCTATGCATCTACTATCTGTCACAGTGGACTTTACAGCAGACATCGACAACTCAGGAAATCCTAAGACAACGCGGCCCATTTAATCTTAAGGACCGGACTTTCTCACGTTTCTTCCTTTTGTGTGACATGATCGTCGATTAAGCTATATCGGTCCTTCCTAAGAAGTTTTCTGGATGCAACTCTTCTTACCGTACAGTTTGTGAGCTGAAGACTTACGACGATTCGTCGTTCTTACACCAAAAACTGATGCCTTACAACAAGGCATTTGAGGTAGACTTTTGAAAATTACACCTGGCGCCACAAAACGTTGTTTCCGATAAATTTCCGCTGACGAATACAGTTAAACTATCGGCAAAGTTAGACCAGGTGGTAAAGCGTACGGTAGTATTTGAGTTACTCAATCGGGGTCAATTAAGAGCCGTGGTTGGTCGGTCAAGGCAGGGTAAACACTAACGTATGGCGTTTTTGGTTACAAAAAGTTAGTTGGTGTATTCAAATGGCGGTCGCCTCCGCCGTTGAGAGTGCGTTTTGTTTAAAGGCCTTAAAACAATTCGGTTCTACTGGATACATCACACTGAACGAGTCAGGCAGGCTGATCCAATATTCGTACCGGTACGGTGAGCTGCAATCGCGCACGTTCCATGTTTCACTTATCCAGTCCCGGTGCGCTAGGGCGTTCCTCGGTAGTTATTTGATATAGGTGTCGTGATATCTGACCGACAAACCTTACGGAACACTTGAAAACGAATGTATGTATTACTATAAAGCACCGGCACCTTACCACTGATTTTTGGTACTGAGCAACCGATCCTCAACGGGATGGCATTGGATGTTCTTCAGATTGAACACGGTAGCTCCCGTCAGATAGTTTCAGGAGGAGACCTTCTGTCTTCTGTTTTGAGTGTTCTGTCACAAACTTATCCGGCGTCCCTCTGTTTACAACGGTTCTCGCCATCTACGTCGGTTCTACTGTAATGCGAACCCCATTTGCCAAACAATTAACAAGACCTAGCTTGTACTTTTATCTACAAAGATGTAGAAATGTGTGCACTAGCCAGACAACTCTGATTCCCGGTAGACCCGTAGCCGAAACATTCTGTCTTGTGGCTGGATTAATTCAACATCAAGAATGAGGAAGATTTCTTTTCGGGTGCATAACTTTATCCAAAACATGGAGATATTTAGTCATCCTAAATATTACTTGCTAATCTCACTGTCTCGATAAGAGGGTCTGAAGCCCCTTTTGGAATCATGACATACTGCATTCTGTTATAATGAGATTAATAGTATTTATGCGTAAAGACGCGGCCCACGCTTGTAAAGTTGGCTTCTAACGTCTACTTAAGGAGCACATATTTCCCACTAACAAACTGCCTGTTTAATAGTCACTAGAGCATGTTTTACTGTACTGCCTCGGTGTAAGGAGATTTGGGAAGTATAATAGATATTTCGTCCTGTGAGTGAAGCCAATCTAGGCTGAAAAGTCGAGAAGCACTAGAAAGAAAAAAAAGAAAGCGTTCAGCTGTAGCACCCTTCCGGTGCCTAGCTGCCATGCCACCCGAAGGAAGCAAGAGGGCTAGGATACTGCCAGGTTGCCCAAGCCTAGAAAGGGAAGTCGAGTGGCGGAGGTCGGATTCGCGCTCTAACCACTTGGGCCATCTCGCCCGAGAAACACTAGGCAGTTGTTTAATTATTATTGCATCAGTTGCGGCGTCAAAAAAACACACCACTGGGTCCAGAGTGTCACGTGTATTAGGATACAGTAAGGG
Source organism: Opisthorchis viverrini (assembly GCF_000715545.1). Lineage (NCBI taxonomy): Eukaryota > Metazoa > Platyhelminthes > Trematoda > Opisthorchiida > Opisthorchiidae > Opisthorchis > Opisthorchis viverrini. The sequence continues at coordinate 63,317 of NW_008752352.1, forward strand.
ACGTGTTGTTGTATGCCTGCGAGACGCGTCCTGTGAGTGAAGCCAATCTAGGCTGAATAGTCGAGAAGCACTAGGCAGTTGTTTAATTCTTATTGTGTCACTTGCGGCGTCAAAAAAGCACACCACTGGGTCTAAAGTGTCACGTGTATTGGGCTTCAGTAAGGGATGTGTTGTTGTATGACTGCGAGACGCGGCCTCTGCGGACAGACGATGTGAGGCGTCTTCAGGTTTTTGCCCATCGATACCTCAAAATCGTTGCCTATTTTGGATAACGTCAACGGATAAGTAACGAGGTGGTTAGAAAACGAGCATCTGGTTGTGTAGTAGACACTATCAGCTTCGATGGCTCGACCATCGTTCTACGCATACCGAAACACCGTCTACCGAGACAAGCGTTGTTCTCCGTGTCTCCTTCAGAATGGCGCAAACCGCGGGGCGGACAACGTTTGACTTGGCAAAAGGGCGTGAAATAGATTACAGAGTTTGGGTGTTGTTGGTGTTGTATGCCTTCCAGAATGGGATCCCCGTGACACCGTCTGTGTTTGGCTGGAGACATTACCAGAAATGGTGGTTGATCGATTCCAGTGGCGCTCATGCTGTCAGTTTCTTTCCAGATTGTTTGACTGAACGCATGGAGGTGTAGGTACCCCAGAATGCTTGACACAGGTCAGTACTAGGTCCCCTTCCTCACCAACTCTTTCTCTTCTTTTCAGTCTGGATAAACTTTGTGGTTGTAGGACAGTGAAGCATCAGTGTCAACTCAGATGTTTCTGTCTCTGATGACTGTGATGGGAATAATCAACAGGCGCATCTCACAAAACCCAGGGAAGTCGAAAACCCACAGCCTTCTAGCCAGTCGTTTCAATACTTAACCGTTCGGCCATGAAAACCTGTTGACCTAGTTAACTCAGCTGGAAAATGGTCCTAAATTCAAAACTACAGAAATGTTGTCACTATTCGATATACGTTGAGCTTTACCAAACACCGAAATAAACAAGATCGAACTTAGCTTTCGTCTTTCCACCCACTGATCGTGTGATAGTTTCGTATGCTCATGTGTCAGTAGGTGGACTCAGTAATTACTAAGCCAAACGCTGCAAGAGAAGGGATACAAGAAGAGGCCCTTTCACATTTACGAATATATTTTTGACATTCCCGTAGTTTTTTTTCACTATATGGCCAAATGCAACATAAGTACCGTTACTGAAGAACCGCGTGTTGCGAAATACAGTGATGGAACTGTGACCTAAGGTCATATTGCAACACACGACTTCAGTCTGGTCTCGCGAAACGGATAAAGGCTTAGGCATACCACGCCTTAAACTAGTTAAACGCCTAGCAGAAACAGACAGTGCACAAACGATTACTCAGTAAGTTGATCTCCAGAATCATCGTGCAAGATTTTTTGGGTTCCTGTCACCAGTCAATATCCGCTTTAGATCTCGACACAGTTTATACTATATTAATAAATTCGAAAGCGGTCTAGGGCCTTGTTGGGTTGGTTTGAGAAATCTACTTCCGAACAAGCGAATCCGCAGATAACCTGAACAGGCACTAGACACCTCACCGAGTGACTAGGGCATTCGCTTTGAAACGACAGCAATAGCTTCCAATGAAGATTTACGAAACCCAGTACGAGTTGCGATTTACGAAATTAGTGATAGAGCACAGAGCTGTTTAGCAAAAATAGCTAGTCCAGTTTCACATTTTTTTCGCAATTGGCAACAATCTGGGAAATCGATTTCACAAAATAAAGGCAACAACTTCGCGGAAGGCTTGTCTCCAGAAGAGACAGAAATAATTTCTCCCGCGTGATGGTCTATTCTGAAGAATTCCTGTGGAACGCAACTCAGTGAAATCCGAAACAGCCGTAGAATGAACAGGTGTAGATGGGACCTGGAATTTCCGACAGAGATATCAGTCCGCAATTGAAATCACTCCATGTTCAAGAAGCCGAGAAACGCTGAACACCTGTAACATCACGGTTTGGAATAACCAAGAACAGGCACCTCGAGAATCCCTGAGATTTGATTCCGCAACCGTTCGATTCGTCACTGAACACAATAGAATTCGGCCACGAGTGCGGTTAACTTCCATTTAGATAGGACACAAAGTCAGATCCTCCACTCGAATAGCCGCTGTCAAGTGATCCAGTGTTGATCGGCCTCTCGGATCGCATCGTTTCTATCAGTACTTGTGAATACAAGCCGACGATGCAACGGGTTAACTTATAAAAGAGAGTTGTGGCACCACCTACGACTCGTTCAGTGTGTAAGTGGAGGACAATCAGAATGAAATTAAATACAAAATTCGCTTACAGATTCACTAGATCATTGTAAGTACGTAACAGTCAGTGAGGAATAGGACATTTGGTAAGCAAACTAATAAGCAAACTAGTACAGATTTCGTCATTTTTCGGAGATGTGCCACTTGACCTAAATAGGGTGTTTTTCGCGAATTAACCGGGAAACATGCCCAAGAATAGTTGCCATTCAAGCCTCCGATACATCCGAAAAGTTCCCGCCACTCACCTTCTTCACATTCCTCTGTTTCCCAATGCTGTGAAGATAGGCAGTGAACGAGCGGCGATGATTCGAAGAACAGGCTGAGCGTTGGTGCTGTTGTTGTAGTTGATGAGCGGCGAACAGCACCCCGAGCAACAGGCCTAACAATAACAAGACGACCAGTGCGGACAGTCCGATTGCGAGCCAAGATGAGGACCAAAACCAATCGAAGGCAGAAGGATGGGATTTGGGACGCATGGACCACTTGTGCTGTGCTGGGATGCTAGCACCAGTTGACTGGACTGAAAGAACTGGGCGCAAGTAGTCGAAATCCCGTCGGTGCATTGTAGCAGCCACGAATTGAGCGGCTTTGTCTACGTGAGCGAAGCAATTTCCACCTGGATATGAAGATATAAAGTGTTCATGCAGAAACATGGCTTTCCCTTAAGTTGTGTTTGTTTTAGTCAACGATTATGACTCGAGTTGATGCGAATAACATTCAGTTTCTGAAGATTATCGTAGTGAGCAACATGTAGATTACAATTAATCGTCTTTTGCTTCTCTGCCACTTTGCTGATACTCTGAAGTCAAAGTAAATTCGAACCACTAACAATTACATCGATCGAGGGTGTCTTAACTGACTGAAAGACGCCGCTCGTCAGAAGATGATAAAAAATCGAGTTTTAGTGTTAGACTATCTACGATACTGCTGCAAAAGATGGATCTCATAATAAGATCAAAACGTGAAATTTACCTCTCTGATGACAAGACGTTGCGTCCAGCCGCAGGTAGATCTGACTCCCTATGATATCTTTTTTTGTCCGATAAACAGGAACTTGCCGCTTTGCATGTCTGCGGTACCGTTGAGACGAAGCGGAAACTCTGCCCGGAGCGACAGTAGATTTTCGATCGATTACATGCTTACCGAGGACCGTCGTTTGATTTTCGAACGTTGTTATATGCACTGGAAAGATTGGGGGCTGTTGTTCAGTAGAAGGCCAGTCTAAATGAACATCCAGTCTGAGAAGTTCGCCCAATCCAGAGAGAAGTCGACTGAGAAGAGGGGTCTCAATGCGTTTAGATGTATTCACCAATAAGTCATCCGGTTTAGCGTCAACAAGTAAAACCAAACTGCCTTCAAGAGGCTCGGTGTTGGTAGGCGACACCAAACTGGCTTCTGGCGAGGGGGAGGACATGTTGCAAATACACGAATCACTGTCAAGGTCTACCAAACAGTTCATGGGACAGTCAGTTCGGACGTTTTTCTGTGTAAGCAAACAGGGTAAAGATGGGATGTGGGATAAAAAGCAATTGTGTGTACTTCATCTTCACATTTGATTATCAAATATGGCTTTGGTACTGCGCAGTTGTAGATAGTGCAAAGGTAACTTAAAGCAATACTGCAGTATTCCAAACAAACACTAACGCACCGGTGCGCACCATTATGCTCCCCAATAACGCACTGATGATGTACCTCGATTGGGGGGGAGGACATGTTGCAAATACACGAATCACTGTCAAGGTCTACCAAACAGTTCATGGGACAGTCAGTTCGGACGTTTTTCTGTGTAAGCAAACAGGGTAAAGATGGGATGTGGGATAAAAAGCAATTGTGTGTACTTCATCATCACATTTGATTATCAGATATGGCTTTGGTACTGCGCAGTTGTAGATAGTGCAAAGGTAACTTAAAGCAATACTGCAGTATTCCAAACAAACACTAACGCACCGGTGCGCACCATTATGCTCCCCAATAACGCACTGATGATGTCACCTCGATTGGTGATGAAATGTTTGCAATCAAACTGCCCAGCTCAATGAACAAGCCAACGACCATCAAACATGATATTCACACTCGCAAAAGGCAACAAAATGAAGAAACATAGACGGGGGCGTCATGTGTTTTAGGTACATGTGCGCATTTCCGTCGTAAGCACTGAGTTTCTCAAGAGTGAAGTAGAAAACCACGTTGAATAACGTCTAAAAAGGATAAATCTGATCAATTATTTTAGTTTCTTTGGATGACAAACACATTCAATCAAATGTACGGCACTGGACATACCTGTATTGGAGTGACCGCATACTGCTCACAGTCCCATCCATCAAATAAGCATGATTCGTCTCTACACTCCTCGTCACAAACACCGTCGTCAAATTTTAAGGCACATGTAACACCAGTATGATTAACCGGAGAACACTGTGCCCATGGTTTGGCTGGCTGCGGTGTCAAAGCTTCATCAGCATTGAGTTCCCCGAGTGTTGGACCAGCGCCTTCCCCCAGAAACGTTGAATAGAAATAACTAATCGGTTTCAGAGGCTCCAGGATAGCGAATAGACACTCATGCCCGTCGAAGCCACACTCTCCAATATTGCACTCAGTGTCACATCGACCGTTGTTGGCCTTTTCAGTACAGTTGAACACTAGACACGGATCGATATTCTGGCTATCATATTCCACTGGAATAGTGAAATTGTGCGAAGGACTGGTTGTGGTGCATAGCTCAGCCTCAAGTTCACATCGTTCTCCACAATATCCTGCAAGGTTGAAATTGACGTCCTGATAATTGAAGTCAGTGATGGTTAAAAAAAATCTCTTTTACTCCTCGATAACGTACACCTTCGATTATATTTATTCCACTGTACGTTTAAACGACTACTGAGTCCGCGAAGTAGTCGCTGAACCTGCCTGAAACATACGATGAACGGAATAGTTCTTTGTCCGTTTTCGATGAACGATTTACGCTAAGATATAGTGTTTTAAACGTTTCACTCCTTTTACGACCAAAGTTAGTGTAGTCATCGGATGCTGTGAACGGAATCCTCATTTGTAAACGAAAACAATACGGTTGTCAACTGAATGTGAGACTGACGTATGGCATGTGACCACAGGTAGAATAAACATCATCGCCAAACATTGAAATCGTTCTGGGTTTCAACTTGCGGTACCGCATTTGACAAGAATAGAAACATGTCCATTCAGAAAATGTACTTATCCGGTTCCGATTTCTGATTAAAAATAAATGGGGATCCTGGATAACAGTATTTCAATTTTAGCAGCAAAAAACAGAAGGAAAAAAGAACCTCATATTTTACAAGGGTGATCAACCAACAGGGCTCCTCTACAGTGCGTTTTCCTCCGACGCTCCCCGAACCAAAGTGTTCATCAAACCACACATTCCGGATGAGGGCGGTTAACCATGTATGAAGTCCAACTAAACTGACATTCTTGTAGGAGTACTCGTAAGTTTTCTGAAAACCGTAAACGGAATATTAATCTGAGTCTCCTGTTAAGACCAAATGAGGTTGCAAATGAGCTACTTTGGAAAGCGACATTCTACTTTAAACACTCACCACAACCACATACGGTGCATTTTTTGACTGGTGAAGTGGTACAATTATACTGGAGTCGCATTTCAGTCGGGCGCCGTTTCACTGTGTTTGGTATCACGCTTATGTGATAGGGTTACTGGTTATACTAATTACGAGCAAGCGACCCCACACTGATTGCCGACACTCTAAGGGCGCTAAAAGAAAAAAAGTATGTGCACACGATTGACACCATATTGCGAGACATGAGGTCGACAACCCCGTAGTCCACAGCATAGTGCGGCGAACAGATGATGGCTTTGGTCGTGGAATCGTAGGACTGACTGCATTCACCGAAATGGGATCCACGGAATGAGTTCGCAAGAGGATATTATCACTAAAATTTATGTTATTCAGATGCAGCACATTCGGTTCACCTGGCAGAGAAGACCTATGTGGGGATGATGTGGTTTGCCCAATTACAAAACTTCATCTTGAAACTCAAAGCGCCTGCAAGTAGATTCCCACACAACAAGTCCTTCTGAGCATTCTACTTATATGTACATGACGGTCGAAGGACCTCTGTAAATAAAGAAGCGGTATTATTCCGGTTGAAAAATGAGGGTGATACTCCTATAAAGCACCGACCATTAAAGAAGGCGCGATGTCCATTGAGCGACTGCGGCCGTTTGCTCTAGATCACGCAACTAAGGCGCTTCCAGCAGTGGCATTCGCTCTGGAACAACCCAAATAAACGCGGTGTTTCTCTAGAATCCCTTGGAAACCCAAGATGATATGTCTCTAATCCATTAACCGTTGAAATAATAGGGCGTGAAGCCATAACTTGATGTCATATCCTACTTAACATCGAGTAACACATAGAAACTGATATAAAAGTGTTTTATTTCCATCAGAACAGACGTAATCTGCACCTCGAAGTGAATAAACTTGTGCGCAAAGTGAAGAAGGACCTGCGCTCGCTGACGTGAGGGTATTAAGAGAGACTATCAGTGGATAGCAACGCCTAAGCGTTTTCAACTACCCTGTATGCAAGATTGCTTGTCTAGCACACAAGCGTATTTCCAACCATTACCCGCTGTTCTTCATGACCAAACGTAGTCCGATTCAAAGAATTTTCCTGACCGAACATACTACTGAAAAGGTTGCGAAAAACTCTTCGACAGCCCGGTTTGGTCATTTTTGGGGCTTATCAGGTGGACACAGTCCCCAACCTTCCGTCACTCTCCGTTCGACTTGCATCCAAATTGAAGGAATCCTCGACATTATGCACTTTACGACTCTCAAAGCATCATAACCTTCGGATGGGAGCTAGCAGGTGAGGTACAGGTGACTGTTTAGCAAGCTGTTCAAATTACACTTGAATTATTTGTAACAACACTCATCCAACGACTAAGTAATTCGCAAGTCCTGATGTATCGTTTGAGTGTCCTTTGAGTGACGACCCCCTTCAGAAGGGCCGTAGCGATGGCTTGGTAAATAATGCACATATATTGCACATATATTGTACTTGGAATAAAGACTTTGATGTGGATTCGGTTTTCTACATTAAAGTATATTGAAAGACCGTCAGGCACACAGCGGTTGTTCAGATTTTCCTTGGAATAATCAACAGCATGATTCCTATGAATACGAGGACAATTGACTGAGAAGAAACTGAACATTGGACATTGTTCGGCAGGCGGTAGACCGCCTGTGCGGTTTGGGCGGGAAATAAGGTGAGTTGACTTCAGCAGCACGAGCCCAAATTATACGGCAATAAATTATTGCTTTTACCCTGATCCAATTTCGGTACTGTCATTGCTAAGGATGGGTAGTCATGCGAGAAAGTAATCTGAAGAGACACTGTTCAGTGAACTACAAGGTTCGCGGCACGCATCTGTCCTGATACGGAAGAGTTTCCTCGAACCCAGTATGCGTAAACATTCGAAACAGCGATGACCAGCTGCCTAAACTTAAGAATTAGGGTGGCGTTCATACATTAGCTGAAGGGTTGTGGGTTCGGAGGCCAGTCGACTGAGCATAAATATGGCTGTGGGATATCCGACTGGGGCAGAGATGGATGTTACTGCTGTAGGCCTCTTCGCAGCTTACGCTAAGACTGACTTCAAAAAGGAAATTTCATCCTCAATAAATGAATACTTTGGTTAAACCCGGTTAAACCCGGTTAAACCAGGACATTAATTCCCCAATGAATACTTTGGTTAAACCCGGTTAAACCAGGACAATAATTCCCCGAAGGCTTTCGATGCCACTATCTCGACCATAAACTGGCAGTTCCGATGCCTCAACTGGAGACACATAATCACAAGCCCCGTTCGTGTGGGTTTCAGTCTTCAAACAGGCGAGACGAAATTCGAAAATACACTCATCATCGTAGCTCGGCATTCCGCCAAAATAAATCACACAAGCGACGAATTAATAGGCCGGTAGTAAAGCCGCACATATCCCCGTACACATACACACACACACACCGATGCACAGGTACACACGATTTCTGTACACACGCGGAAGAAACACAATAGTCGTTGGTATGGCTGTTCTGCTAATTCGGTCATTTATCAAAAGTACGTAACTAACGTACTCACGGTGTAGCTCCCCTTGAACACACCCATACAGGCACACTCATCGGGTTTTTTTTGTGAAACAACCTAACAGATAGTCAGATTTAAGGGTTTCGTGTATTTTCATGACGCTGGCCCAGTAAGGATGCAGGGCTCGATGTAAGCGCATGCGGAGAAAGATGTCCAGTAAGCTTTGCCAGCACAAAGCAAGGTGATCTACATCATGTGCGCGTCGTTATTCCAAGCATGCGGGGGGGGGAGGGGGAGGAAATTCGTCGAGAGTAAGCTTACTGAAGAACCTGACAACATGCTGGCTCCCTTTGACTGCCCGACTGACCAACTACCGACAGTTGGACGGTACTCGTGTGAATGGGTGGATGGAACTCACGCCACTAACAGCTCAGAAACAACAATACGAGTAAGTGATTCGACAACTGACGCATGCCCAACTATTCTATCAGCCCATTCCGTCCCACTTCACCCACCCCTACCCATTCACCCATCCACCCCCCCCATACACACACAGAATAATTCGGTGCATTTGTTTCAGAAGATGACAACTCTTGTGGCCAAATAGCAATTTACCGCCCCATGTTTCTTTCCCAACCGACATTCGTCAGCCACTGGTTACTCGGCACTTGCAGTTTGAAAGGGTCAACCGCCAAAAGAGCGAAGTGTGCTTTCACTGGAACAATTGACCCAAGGCGATGGGGTGCAACATGTGTTTGCTTGCTCTAGAGAAGAATGATGAATCTGTTTTCAAAAGCTTGCCGCGGTTGTCCAGGTGAGAGTTTTGTTTTGCTCCAAAAATGTAATTTTTTTACACAGAACTGGGAACATTGCTCGCGTTTCCGGGTGTGGAGGGGGGTAGTCATGGTAAGTTTCAACATGCATGTTACAGAATTTTCACAAACCCGAAACGTTTTAAAACCAGTTCCCAGGAGACAAGGGGTATCAGTGGCGAAAGGTTGGCTGTATACGGTGAGAGTTGGTAGCAGGATTCTCACGAATAAATGGGTTTCAACGGGGATTTTCAAAACAGGCTGCAGAGAATGTGTTTCGCATCACTTGGACTAAGGTTGGATGATTCCGGACTGCATGTTCTTTCCAGCAACTGAAGTGAAATCCGTCCTTCAGGAGTAAAACGCCTAACAAATGCTGGAATGCTGAGAAACCTAGTAAACCGTGTGAAAACTCGTGTGCAGAGTGGACAAAAGTCACATCCCACTGGCAGGATAGGCCAACTGAATATGTTCCACAAAGGTCCCAAACGAGAGATCTAATTGGGATTCGGTTGAGCCCACGTTAACACCAAATGAGGTTGATGAAAACTCATGGACTGTGACTAAATAAGGAGGATTAGGAAGGGAGAAACCGGTCATGGTTTGCTGAGGGGCTTTAAGCAACCTCACCAGCAGTGTGTTCCGTAAAATAAAGTTAATTCGAACTTGATTTGACCGGAAACGGTGGGAGGGATGTCAATGAAAAACAACGAATTTGGACGAAATGCGTGTACCATCGGTCTGCTTTGCATCCCACCTACCTAATCCTATGCTCGACAATACGATGTACGATGAACAAAGTCGGGTGATGCCACTCGAATTGTTTCGCATGAACTGAAAGCCTACCACGCAGGACTGTGTGAGGGACCGAATAGAGATTGGTTCAATTAGGAATCACTAGTATTTTCGCGAGATTCAGACGTGAGAAACTCCCCAAAGACAGATTAACAATGTCATGGACATTGTTAGCTAAGTGAGACTGATTTGCTAGTTCGACATGAAAATCATGCTCCCCACCCTCTCAGTTGGTCGCCTGACGAATAATTTATTAGTTTTTCGGTGGACTGAGGAAGTCTGGAAAACAGTAATATGGGCAGAAAGTCACAGTTCCTGAAAGGTTCTGTTGAACAAAAACCGATTATCAGTAAGTCCTATTCGCGTAATTTATGATCAGTACGAAGAATTGATACACTCACCTGGTGGACAATTGCACGTCGAATTGCCATCGATCACGATACACGATGCATTGTGTTCGCATGCTAGTGGTATCGTCCCCAAGCAAGCGGTGTCCGACTTTACTTCACAGTGCAGGCCTGCTCGCCCTGGAGGACACAGGCAAACGTATGGTGCATACAAAGGAGTCTGGTGTGAACCGAGCAGCTCAGACATCCACGGTCCGTTGGGATGACAAGTCCCACCAAATCGACACGGATTGACTACACAACGTTCATCGAAGTACTGACAACGCGGTCCACCGAAGCCAGGGCTGCAGTGACAAATGACCATGACGGTTCTCTGGACAGTACCAACCGAGACTACGGTATCTATCCGATTCTCGCACACACCCCCGTTTTGACAATAACCCTGAAAAACAATTAGTTGAATACATATGCTGTTCATGGAGAAACGTGTATCCAAGGTAAAGTGCAATATTCATCTTATCAAAAGTCTCAGAAGTCATACTCATCATCAGTGAAAAGATTTCTAGGGTAGAAGTGCTTCGTGCTTCCCAGTTGAACTACATCACCATTAGAAAACGCAGAATGGATGCTGTCTTGTGGAGACCTATAAGGAAAGGAGACAGAAATTGCTTTCAAAATTGAACACTCGAAGGGGTTTGTCCGTACTTTGTGTTCACGATTGTTTACTAACTGATTTCTTAAATCGGCATGAATTTCAATGACTGCCTTCCTCAAGCATAGAATGACTAATGCAAGACATACATCCAACAGAAAGGCAACCCATATAGAACTAATGGTTTGTTCCAGACGAGATCCTCAGATAATGAATGACAACGTTGATTGGTTAGTGTCTCAAACTATGCATCTTCACCAACCAACCCCAAGGAAACGGTGCGGCACTATTAAAAAAAGATAGCTCAAACCATGAGCATTTCTGCGACCCCTCAAGAGCTTATCACCGCATGAGATCCCCACAGGGCCTGAGAACATTGCTCACGCACGGAAAACACAAGGCACAATGTTTTGCGACTGACTTTTACGCACGTGTGATCGCCAGTCACATGCACCATCACTAGAGGATAGGTGCACGAATCAGCGAATAACTAACGGACGAACAATTCCAGGTTACGACAGGTTCACTAAATGTGATAGAAGCAGCTGACGTCTAGCATCGTAGGTGTGTGAGTGAGTGTCAAGTCACATCAGCAGATAAGGAGTGTGAGAGCTCATCACTGAGCTCACCCCATGAGATTCGGATATTTCTGGCACATACCAAACAAGAATATTTTGTACAGATCTGTCACGCTCCCTCAAAATCTACAGACGGGTTTTCACGTAAAAGGTTTTGTGGATATTCTTTATGACGTTCTGTCTGTGTAGTTATCTACGGACGACGAGTATGATCAAAACGCATGCGTCCATTAAGATGTCCTCTCTCTCTCCTTCTCTGTTTTAGTTAAATCGATGCAGTAATTTCAATGTTTTGAATTCTTTTTAGGAAATTCCAAACTTACGGTTTAGATCTTGGTCGAATGAGAAATCAACCTAGTCAAAGAAGAAACGAGCACTGGCCTTCCAACCTAGGAACCAGAAATAAGATGTCAATAACTAGAGATGTTGGTCAACGTTTTTTTGACGTCAACAACGCAATCGAGCTCCCATTAACAGGGAGCGCGGTCAAATCAACCCAGACTAATAAAATTGTGTATTGCATCTTAGGGCACAAGGTCTACTGTCCACACAATTCACTGTCAAGGAAAACGTTTTGTTCGCACACGTGAAGTCCTGTGGTCGCAAGTGGACGCACAGACACAGTTCGACACAAACAAGCGAACTACAGTTCGTTCTGCCATACTCAGCCTGAAGTCGCGACTTTGGTAACCTCAACCCCTCTGTTTGAACTGTTTGTTTAACTAGCAGCGTTATTCTGCTCGTGTTCTAATTTCTCCACCGTTTTATCGTATATGTAATCGTCCGAACCTTGGGTAAGATATAACCAAACGAGACGTTTTAGAAGTATTACGTTCGTCAAACAGTACATCTCCTGTTTCCACATGGAGATTTTTTTTAAAAAAATGACCACAAAGCCAAATAACTTTGATCCCGATTTTCAAATGTTCCTTGCACGGAGATGGTTCATGTTGCAAATGACCGGTACATCGATGAATCTGCTGTCTGAACAGGCTCTATATACTATAGTTGATGGAAAAGGACTCGGCCGATTTTCTGACAGTTCGCCTGGGTGATAGGGATCTAGAGTGACCACTCGAGAGGGCTGGCTGAAGAAATCAGGACCAGCTTGTGCTCCATATGCTTTCTTGTTGCAGAACCTACATCAATCAACCACACCGTTATTCGCCAATTAGGAAACTCAGAATGAGACAATCTTGAGAAGGGATGATCTCCAAGAATTTACAACCTGTGAAAAGCTATCTAGTTGTTAGAATCAGGTATGTTTTTTGAAGAAAACTACTCAGGTTGTTGAGTAATCTTTGACAGCCCAGGGCCGGTTTCGCGCTAAGCTTATCTTATCAGGTAGACACAGTCCCTGAGTTTCAGTCGACGTTGTGTCTTCCCTGAACGAAATACGCCGTTGTACACACCAATATGCTTTTAACACGAGGTTCAGCTGAATTCAGTTGAGTCACCAGTTCAAAGCGATTGTGTTTACCCTTGATGCAACAAGAAATGCGGATTTATATGACAGTACCTCATTACATACGCGTCCTTCGGTGCACACTGAAAGGAAGATTTAGTTGATATAGGTTTGTCGGTTGAATTTTCGTCCTCTTATTGTAGTGTCAGGTATATCAATGGTGATTATCCTCTGTGATTTTTAGCCAATATCCGACAAATTCCATCAAGTAAATAACAACATCCGAAACCAACATACCTTATGCACTAAACGTCGCATTCTGTAGGTGGATTGGAATGCAATTATCAGCCGCTTATATCGCAAAAGGATGCAAGTCAGAAAACGACATCATCACAACGGTGTAACCCCCCATCCCAAAGAGTTGTGAATGGGGTATTATGGATCCTTCTGGGGATAACTTCCCTTTGAGCGTAACCCGAAGGATTGAACATCAACATACCAGATGGAGGAAAAGTTGTGCAAACCTCAAAGCAGAATGCAATCAATTTGATAGCTTGAATAGCGTCTATTATCGTCATCTGTAGTTTACTGCTGGTTTGGGAATCCGTATTAAAGTACGCATATCGGAATCAAGCTTCATTTTAGTATAAGAACTGTGATTAGAACCGCTAGCTTCAGAAATGATCGAGATGAGCTACTCGAGAATTAGCTTCCGTTTGGGTTACAATTAGTATCAACCTCATACTGTTTTCAGTACCAGCCTTACCCATTACTCTAGACATGATGTCATCAACAGGCTTTGACAGAAATTTTAATGCATTTGAGCTGTACACGGATTTGGAATGTAGACTGTACATCAAACAGTTAATCATAGGTGACAGGACAGAACTGAACTGGATTCAGTAAATCCGCTAAGGAATGTTAGACAAGGGGGCATTTGTTGACGAATCATAAGTACCAAACAAGTTTTATCAGATTAAGGTGGTTTGGACAAGTAGTGCAGGCCTGACCATCGTCCACCAAAGAGGGTTATGTCCCATTCCAAACACCTGCTGAGCAAAAGTTCCCTGGGAACGGGCTACGATGCGTCAAATACTACTTACGGCAGATACTATCAAACAATGTGCTGTGAGCCTTTCAGCCCCTCCTAGGGGAGGCATGTTGCATGGTAGAAATTCTACAGGGTAATATATGTAACCAACCCCAGTGGCAAACACGCTTTTCTGCCATTTGCCTGTTGTTGCGTGATGGGCTTGTGTCGCATGAGATTCCTAAGGCAAGCTGCTGATCGTGTCCAACTACGTGATGTTCAGATGTGTCCAGTTCAATGTTGATCAGAAGTACAGACAACCAGTGATGCATCGTTACGCTACAACCCGTTCCCCAACAGCACACTGATGATGTCACCTCGGATGGTGATGAAGCATTTGAAACAAACTTGTCCAACTAAGAGAGCAAACCAACAACCATGGACACCTTTCACCAAAACAAGGCGCTTCAACTCAAAGCCCCACTATCCCCCTGTCTCTTCACCCCACCAAAACATCCTTATCCCGTTATTTTATGGCACTTGGGTCACAGTATTTACCACCAGTAGTTCGTTTATCACTACTGACACAGAAGACGTTGTGTGCTGTATAGACATTCGTTGTAATCATAGAATTATTGCTTACGTCCTGATCACGAAACCGAAGGAATATCACTAGAATATATGGACCTTGCAAGGTAAGTAGCATCGTTAGGATAGTGATTGTGAATAGGAATATGCTCAGCCAATTTAACCAGGTCTTGAAGAATCAAACAGTCATTAACACTTTGGCTTGCGATCTGGACTTACCTAATTCAAAACTCGAGTTCGTCTGTTATGAGATTTTTGCTCTTTTTTCCAAGGATAATGGGATACATGCTACCTCATCAGTGAAGCAACTGTTCGGCGATTAAAATTGTGGACTTCTTAAGGAGGTACAGATGCCCTCTCCAAGAACTCAAGAGCTGTTCGACAGCGCGCTACCAGTTTCGTTCTGGTTGCGCTTCGCCAGGTAGGTTTATTCCCAGAGTTTTCACCACTATTATGCTTTACCTGAACACCAAATTGCACATAACTCATTTGAAAAATATCATAAACGCGAAATTCAGCTGTGATTCAGTTGGGACTCTCACTAGTGCGTACATGAGTTGCACATGGGTGTATTTTATCGATTAGTTTCGCTATGACTTCAACTAGGTGCTCGGCAAAGGTGTGCCAATGACTCTTGGTATCAAGAGCATTGGCCCTTCATAAGCTTACCCTAACCTGGGAAAAACTGCCAGCTAGTTCATTTGGAACCATTTATGAAACAGAGTTTTTTTAGAACTTGGAACTTACCTCAGAAAATGCACCCTCGGCGAGCCGGCATAAATCCTTTGGTTGGTCACAGAAACGACCCCCGTAACCGACGCGACATATGCAAGAAAAGTTTCCCGGGTGGGGTACACATTGCACTGTACCAGCAGGGTGGCACAGACCAAGAAACGATTCATATGCTTTCGTATCCGCATTTCTAGCTGGACTTGCAGTGACAGAATGGGCGGCTGCTTGGATTGCACGAAGAACAAGATTCTGTTGCACGGAGCTCAGCAGTTCCCACGTTAGCCGATGAGCAGCCTGATAACGGAACACCACTTCGCGTTGAAGAGGTGATAGATTTGATGACTGAACAGGCTCTGGTTCCAGTCTACATAAATTTAAATGAATCTCACAGTGTGAACCCGTAAAACCAAACGCGCATCGACAAAAACCCGATTCTCCGTTCCGAAGTATCCATTCCCCACCGTTTAGACACTGAAATAGAAAAATAACAGATTGAAACGTACGACCGCAAATTCCAAAATGGCTACGCTGCGCTTAAACATTCAACGGTGAGATTGGTGCTGGGTGATTGATACTCAATTAAACGCAATCTGAAGATATATAAGTAGTCAGCGTTGTAATTACTTACTAAAATAAATAATAATAGTTCCACTGTGACACCCTTGTGGTGTATAGCTACCTTGTAACTCGAAAGAAGAACGAGAGCGGAGGGACCTTCGGGTTACCAAAGCCTAGACAGAAGAATTTTAAAGATCGAGTTGGGTTCGAACCACGACTCTCCGGTCAGTAGTTCAGGGCCGTAACGGCTGAGCTTTCTCCAGCTCGACGTACCAGATTATGGTACAGATCAATAAGGACATGTGAAAACATCAGCGAGGGGAAAATAACGTCCTATCTGTTCAATTACACGGAACAATAAGGAACCATCTTAAACACGACGCCAGGGCAAGCAGTTTAGCTTAGCTCCATGAAACACGTCGTATAGATAGTCTGCTACGGCCGAGTAATTTCCCACTTTGTCATTCTCTACATGAATAGAAGTTGGGCTGCCTGATACAACGAACCCGCTAGTCAGACGTGATAGTCCTGACAAGCTTTTACAAATCGTAGTACCTGGGCTAGTTAAGCTTACAAGTCAGGGTGTCTTTGCGCACGCCGACCCTTAGGCGCAGTAGCTCTGTTTTTTTAGTGAATACCACACCAGTGCTGACTCTGGAAGACCTGGAGCAGAAGCCCTTCTGATATCCACTGTTGCTCATTCCTGTTGATTTCGTTCAAACACGAAGATGTTAAAAACCGATAATCGATACTGTTACTTCACAAAAGATATTCTCATGAGGATGACTGACATGAACGTTTCATGAAGGTAAGTCGGTTTGAGAAACAGAGCATTCCCATAACCAGACTACGTAGCACAATGACGCTCACGTTCACTTCTCCTTCCTCCCGAACGGGTTCCATTTATCCCGTTTGGTCAACTTGCTGTGGATAACATTCAGTTGTTTGTGCAAATGTCTACGCAGTCTCTACTATGAGACCTCATCAAGCCACTCGATCAACCTCCTGATACACCACATTTCGATACATCACGACGTCGATCGAGTACGTGGAAGGCACCACCAATAATGACATACCATTCTGAAGTGACCCGATTCCGGTCATAGCCTGAGACGGTTTCACAGATCTACCTTCGAGCGTTTAGATCTACTTTAATGCGTGGTTCACAAGGCCAACGCAATACAACGACAGGTCAGACTTGACTTTGCAGTACCATTTATGGAATGCACAGTAGATTGATTCTAGGTGCGTCAGGCACAGCGTCGTGGATTAGCAAGTCATATCCGACGAAAAGACGTAAGCGAAGCAGGTAATTGATTCATAGCACGACATTCTATTGTCCCACAGAACCAAGGTTGGTGAGAGTACAATGCATATCCGTGTGCTGATCTCACTTCCAGCTCAAAAGCTACACCCATTTGCATGCTTAGTTGGTGTCTGAGACGCGTACGTAGCATTTTACTACAATGTTGCCAACTGTTTTTCAGAGTGCTTCATCGATATCAAAACAGCAACGCACGCTGATCAAATTAAATCCAGTGTGTGGTGAATATACACAGCCAAATTCGGGTATCAAAATGAGTCTACTGATAACAATGTCAGTTCAACTCCGGCGAAAACTGAGGCAACTGAGTTTGGCTCTAATTTCACTGCACTATAGGGATTGCCATTACACTGGCTCTCCTACGATGTTCGTTTGCGATGGTAATTCTTGGACAGTCCGTTTGCATTTGGGACAAAAACACCTTTGTGCGAAATATGCCGTTTTTGGATGTGAAAAGTCGGTGCAAATTTGATCAGGTGATCCGCACGAACGATCAACTGTTAAATGCATATTACTCTATGTGGTAGCAGAACAACAGAACAGAACTTATTCACGGTACAGCAAGGCATCTGATGCAAGGCGACCGCGTTGGCAGTGTTGGCGCCAATCTGGCGTTTGTGTTTTGGTCCGAACACATTCATTCCGAATGAAGGCAGCTTCCTTCCAGATTCGATGAAGAAATGTGCAGACGTGCACGACCATGATTGGTACACAATCTTTGTAATGAATGTCAACTTACATACAGTGCACGTGGAACCAATCATGACCTGGATGCTAGTCAGGGACGATATTATGATCGGAAAAACATCAAAACTCACATGGTCGATGCAGGCTAACAGAAACCAAGGTGGATGTGATTAACCCGAAAAACAACAGAAAACATCGGACTGCTCGAGGGTCAACTGTGGTCATCTGGTGATAAACTTGTATGCCTACCACTACATGATGAGTTAAACTAACCAAAACAGATGAATCGTGGACAGCAACAACAGCAGTCTTTATTTATTGTTATGGGGCGGAAGCAAAACAGAATGAAACGAAGCAAGAACAAAAGTGGACGGTGTGTGGGGATCTTACCTGACCGGTACATGCGGCTGATGAGATACAATGAGCGCTGACGGTCGTCTGATTAGCAAATGTTTCACAATTTGACCCGATGAATCCATCAGGACATAGGCACATATATGCACCCGGGTGGTCCAAGCAGATGCCCCCATTCTGACATGGCCGATCAGAACAGTCATTGACTTCGACCTAGCCAGACGAAAGAGTACTTTCAGTCTTGACAAAAACGTAATGCAGTAAATCTCAGAATAACCCGATCAGAAGAAAGATCATTCCGCTAACCATATCATACCAGATAAAACCTCAATACCATCATCTAAAGACAGGCTATTCCTCTGGGGAGAGACCAAATACCCTTCGCACCCTCGTGCTAATTGCTGAAGAGATTATTGTACCATACAGCTAAAGTGGATAAGTTAAAAACTCCAATTCAGTGACCAACTTTGGGAAAAAGTATAAAAACATGCTTTCGAAAACTGTGTACTATGTACGGCACTAAAAGTGTTGGACATGCATGGTTGTTACAAAATCATGGTGACCTAGAACACATTTTTAGCGTAGAAATCTGTTGACCCAAATTGACAAACAGTCAAGTGACATACAGACACACGACGAAAGCTCCACGTACTGAGAAACAGGGTGGGCAGCAAGACATGATATAACCATGTAGAAGTAGGTATTTAGTCAGTTTGTATGGCCAGCAATTAGCTTTCAATCGTCCTACACCAACTGCCCAAGCAAAACATGAAAAAACATGCTGGACATCTCCTTTTCTAGCTTTTGCTACGATACACGGTTTGGGTACTAACCGAATGACATTGGTGCAAATGGACAAAACTTGTTACGACAACGGACACGACTATTTTGTCTACTGACGCTGAGGTGTCTGGAGGGTGTGATACACACTGGAACAGGGGGTGGCATAGGTATTCTGAAACATGTTTCTTGGTTTTTGAGTTGAACAATAGACCCATGTTATTCTTACAATCCTCCGCAATGGTAGGGAAACTTCAGTTGCTAACTAGTCACTGGAACAGGGGGTGGCATAGGTATTCTTGGGTTTTTGGTTTTTGGGTTGGACATGTTATTCTTACAATCCTCCGTAATGGTAGGGAAACTTCAGTTACTAACTAGCGAATGCAACACTTCCGTACTATTTCTGTAAAGAGCCTAGATACTCATCAACTCCCACCCTTGCTCGTGCGACAGCCCTTTATGGAGGGAGAACCACCTCAACGGTTGGTATTTGCACACTAGGGAGAACCACCTCAACGGTTGGTATTTGGGTTACTGCACACCTTAAAAAGCGACGGAACGGATATCACTGTTGTTCGAAAGACATGAGGTCATATTCGTACACAAACCCTGACAACGAGGCATCCAAGTCCACTTTCTCAATGAACAGAACGCAAGACGCAGCGCGTAACACTGCAGGTGGCAAGCTGAAACGAACGATTCATTCGTTGATTCGCTGATGACCGAACAAGCTTCGTGCCACGAAAATGACAGATTTTCAAATTCCAGTCCCACGGGAGAATTTCGCAATCAGAATGGCAACCTGATTTCGAGGACTTGTGAAATCATGTAATTAAAACAGAATGAGGTGGAAATTCGTATTCATCTGTATGACCACATGATTCTTTGACAGCTTGAAGGAAATCAAGGTTATTGAAAAATAATAACCATAGGGTTCCACGCATATACATATATATATTAGGGTTTTTAAATGAATGTACTTATAAAACGCACTAAAAAGTAGTGTGATTTGAGTTTTAAGGGTAACAACCAGTTGAATAAAGGTTCGTGTGATTGGATAGTTGGAAAAAATCACTTTGAGGAACAGCAACAGCATTTCAACTCCAAATTTGGTCAGTAGAATGCGGATTCTCGTCATGCAATGCTTTTCACTACTTCCCAGTAGGTCTTGATGGTGAACCAATAAATCTGAGTCAATGACATCCATCGGGATGTCTTCTAACGACCTGAGTATGTATTTTAGGGGCCGGAAATCTCTCCTTGGTTTTTTTCGGGAAGGTGTTTCTTTGAGGAGGGATTGCAGTGCGAAAAAATCTGTGCAAGTTTCCCTCTTCGTGATATTCTTTCGTGGAAGGATTCACCAGTAACTTGCGTTTGGTTGTGTTTAGTGTCTACGCATGACAGAAAAGATTCGCTATACCACTGAAAATGAAATCAGTCATCTCGCTGCCGGTATGTGATGGAACAAAGATCAGCTAGAATAAGGGACGTCGAGCTGTCGAGTGCTGACCAGTCCAGTGTACTTTTACAAATTTGTGTATAAGCTGCAGCGGTCCCGCAGTTTGCGAATAAGAATCTAGTCAGCTTCTTAACTGAAGAATTTCTGACAACAGAACTAACAGACGCTGGAATCATGAAGATATCCACAAGAAAATAATGGATGTGAATGCAGCCCGAATGAAGATGGTACATTTTAATCCCACATTAAGAAATATGAACATATCCCAACTGTGTCTTCTACAATCCGGCTTGAAGTGGGAAAACCTAGTATGATTTTTCATTTCCACACCTAGATGCTTTATGATGAATCACCACAGACGAAAAATCGAAAAAACTGCATAGCATTTCATATCGTATACCTGCGCATAAGCAACCTTATCACTTTTCGAGTATCTCAATAAGTATTTGAGTATTTTCGTATTATTGCAAAAAACTTTCCCGTAACTTTGTCTTCGACTACATTCGAATCCACTCAAGTCGGATTGTGCATCAGTACTGGTAAAACATCCATAGGTATCCTAAACATAGAACACTGGATTATTTCGATGAATATAAATCAAACGAAACAAGTAAATCCACAACCGGATACTGAAGAACCTCTAAGTGGGTTCACTGACAACAAGAACCTTCGGTAACTCATACCGACAGTTTGAAGGTCAAGTGTGCACCCAGATTGGTGGCATCACGTTCCCTTGATGACGTTTTACGGGCATCATCCACCAGGTGCACCCACCGACTTAATACACCACGTCTAGCACGGTATAAGCACATAATCGGTACCACTCATATGCTCACTCACTGATCAGAGGAACGTTTGGCTTCCGTCAGTGCTTGAATTAGGTTCTCCATTCCACTGTGGACGAGGAATGAAAAATCATTCCTTACGTTTCATATCCCAGCGTCCAGACGGTGTTTTGGTAGCATGGATTGATCAGAAAACGATGCGGACTGTATGCTACCTACGCTTACCCATTTTTATGGCATTGAAAAATGAACAGTCTCTGGTAAGAACTCAGTCCGATCGCACAAGCCGAATATGCTCAGAGGGCAGATTGTGAAACTCAGGTTCACAATATGAACTTTACTTCCGACTCATGGCCATGGGCAGACAAAGATAATAGCAAACAGTTACAAAGCAGCTTATCTCAGCTCATCGAAGAGGAGGATCGTACCCACTGCCAGTTAAGATGCTATTGCATATCTCCGTCGACTCGGACGACACCTACAGACCCACATGTGACTGCGAATCCAGTTATGCAAACCGAAGAGCTGGGTGCTTAAATGTTCAGTAAGTGGAGCATACACGGAAACGGATGGATGCAGAAAGCAACAAAATCACGTGTCGAACGGGAATTCATCAATTAGTAAACATATCGGTCAAGCTTGGAGGATCCACCCAGAATCGTCTTCCATAACTTACAAGTCACAGTTGCTTAACTTCACCAAATTTCTAAGCATTAATCACTCACTCTGCTTAAAGAGGCTGTAAGTACACGACANTATGCTACCTACGCTTACCCATTTTTATGACATTGAAAAATGAACAATCTCTGGTAAGGACTCAGTCAGATCGCACACGTCGAATATGCTCAGAGGGTGGTGCAGCGTGTGAAACTCACGTTCACAATATAAACTTTACTTCCGATTGGCTATCCGATGAGTACTGATCCAAAATGCCATGGGCTGACTCAGTCTCGAAGAAACAAATTCATGTTCAAAGATAACACTAAACAGCTACCTGTCTAGGCTTGGGCAATCTGGCAGCATGCCAGCCCTCGTGCTTCCTTCGGGTAGCATGGCAGCTGGGCACTGGGTGTTACAGCTGAGAGATTTCTTTGAACAGTTACGAAGCAGCTTATCTCAGCTCAACACACATGAGGGTCGTACCCACCGCCAGTTAAGATGCTATCGCATATCTCCGTCGACTCGGACGACATCTACAGACCCACATGCGAACCCAGTTATGCAAACCGTAGAGCTGGGTGCTTAAATGTTCAATAAATGGAGAATATACGGAAACGGATGGATGCAGAGAGCAACAAAATCACGTATTGAACGGGAATTGATCAATTAGCAAACGTATCACAGTTGCTTAAATTTACCAAAATTTTCAGCATTAATTGCGGACATCACTCACTCTGCTTAAAGAGGCTGTAAGTACACGACATCCCAGGACTCAAACTAAGCCGATCGTGTGCTTGTCTCAGGATGACTGCACACTTGATTTTGTGTTGTCTGTGTGTTGATCTCTCCCACTCTCTGTCCACGCTTATGTCCAATGAATTGAGCTTCTAATGCTTGGATAGTTCACTACCAGTTTCGCTATTCTTGAAACCCCGATTTTCCAAACGCTAGAAGAATGCTTGGTCTCTTGTCACATTTTATATTAGAAACTGAACAGCAAACACGGTAAGAGCTCATCTCACTCACAGTCTTGCCACCCTGAAACCCCGATCAAACGGCTGAAAGTCTCTCAA
The DNA here is from genome assembly GCF_000715545.1 of Opisthorchis viverrini. Lineage (NCBI taxonomy): Eukaryota > Metazoa > Platyhelminthes > Trematoda > Opisthorchiida > Opisthorchiidae > Opisthorchis > Opisthorchis viverrini. The sequence continues at coordinate 86,298 of NW_008752352.1, forward strand.
CTGGCGCGATATTCTCTGTGGTAAACAGGGGCATGTTAAAATCAACGTCATCGGATCACTTCAGTTTCTCCATGATGAAAATGGCTTCTCGATTCCACTCGGTGAACCCAAACTATGCTGTGAGCATTTCCCAATATCCGCTGAATTTTACTCGCTTGGGTGAATTGATTCTCATTTAATGGAGAAAAACCTCGCCAACGTCAGCTCCCATTTGAACCTGCGTTGCATGCAATGGACAGTCTGCCGATAACAAATGTAATTGTCATTCATATTAAGCTTTCTCAGACGGGATCCAAGGCAAAGGTTAGATGATTAATTCTTCATACACAGTAGCACACATGTCACTTGACCGCAATGATTCCACAAAAGAGTGTCAAATGCCGTTATTCATCGGTTGATGAGAACATCTAGGTCCCAGATATCCGGGGCGTGGAAGCTTGTAGAAGCATGTTAGACTCCATGGCCTTTAGATGAGAGTTCCATCGACTTCTAGTCAGTAGCAGATGCAAACAAAACAGTCGGAGTAGTCGAATAATCCCACCTAATGTGTAATTTGGAACTGACGATTTCCTAGTGTGATCGAGTATATAGGACTACCGTTTTGATGGATCCCAGCTTCTGACCCCACGTTAGCAGCCGTCCCTCGCCTTGATTGCTTATAAAAATGCTGTCTCAGGAATAGGAATGGAGATATAATCTCCAATAGTCTGGTCAAACCAAAAAATGATCACTGAAAACGAATGACACTGGTTTTCGAACTTTATTTAGCTCCAATCTCTTGTTGGCTGATTTTTCAACCCAAGTCTTCCAGCTTTTAGGTTTCCCTTGATTGCAGAACTTGTTGTGACACCTGGTATTGTTGTAATGACTGGAGCTTCTTCCAAGTTTATACACGTCTGGAGGATTTTCGCTTGATACGGTGGATAATACGTCGCAATACGTCGCTACCTCAGATATCGATCTAACCAGAGCGTAGGGAGGTCTTTGCGCAGTACATTGGGTTGAAGAATACCAACGAGAGGTTTAATTCAGTTCTTTGCAGACGAATGCTTAACTCCGACCAGCCAGAGGAGCATTGCTCACACATGGGGCGAGAACGTAAAGCTAACCATGAACCTGATTCCGTGCTTTATTATTTGACGGCTTAAAAGTAGGCTTAATTAGGTTACTCTTCTGATACGGCTAAGGAATGCACAACAAAGTGAGGGACACCGAAAGAGAACTTAGTAAACTATTTGAAAAAGATTAAGAACCGTTGAGTTCAGAATGCCCCTCAGTTTAAGGATAGCTAATCTCAGGAAATCGTCAAGTAGAAAATAAGAAAATGGAGGAAGTGTTGGAATTGTACCTACGTGATGAGCCTTAAGAGTGATGAAACTGGTCGTGGACTGTCAAAAAGCTTTCATCAACCTTATGAGTAGTATGTTCCATCAATGTTTTTACCTACAACACAGCAAAACTGTGGTCGCGCTTGGTGGAATCAGTCTTAGCAAAACTGCCCTCCAGTTGTGAAAACGTTGGATTCATTAGAAAGGACTTACGATTAAAAATACACCAGGATTTTAAGGCAACATTTGAACGAACCTTCAAATAAACCGATGGCAGTGCTGCACTGACACGTGTAAGCACGCGTGAGGTTCCGACGCACGGGTATTGAATCACCATCTGCGGCCGTGGCACATTTGGCATGGTTCTTACATGGCGAGTAAGAACACCCGGTAACATTCTCGACGCCACCTGAGATCAGCCTTTGGGCTGTATCGATTAGAATATTGTCGATGTTTGCGTCTGCGCTCGGGATAGAGGGTTCGGGCATTTCGATCGATACACACACATTCCCCATAGTCCCATACAGACAGTCGCAGTTGTAACCGTTGATACCGTCAATACAAATTCCATGGGCACCACATGCGTCATGCATGCAATCGTACGTATTGCGTTCACAGTGTATTCCTTTACAAGCAGGTCAAAATGTAAAGGGGAAGCTTAAGTAGTCGTGAAGTTCAATAATTACACAGTGATGGTCGCAAATAAATCGACGTGACCTGACACGCAGCGTTGACTTACTAATCAACTAGATAAATCCTGGTTGTCGAAGTTTGAAGTTATGTTGGTTCCGAGAAATTTCAGATGCGGAAAGAAGTAGATGGCTGAATGAAATAGCTACGGAATATGCGTAGTAAGCATACAGGGGAATTCGCAGCTAAAGGGAATAAACCTTTCGGAACTGAATCAACCAATTTAAGTCCGTAATTCCCTGGGGAATTTCAACAGGAACTGTCCACGACTTTTTCTACTGTTTGGGACCCAAACCGAATAGCAAACAGTCAATAGGAAAATGAACAAGAATGAGGGTTTACCGAGGTTGGTCAGTGTGTTCACCCCTTCTGTGAGGTACATACATGAGTAGTTGATGTTTTACTAAGTCCTTGTTCAACAAACCCGTTGAACCTCGCGCAATCAAAATGACCCGTTGTCTCGTTTTGCGGCGCATTTGCTATTAAACTTTGTCCCTTCTACGCTACATGTCTTTCCTGTTGGACTGCATAGTTGGAAGCTTCTGATTTTCGATTTACACACATTGTAGCTTTGACATCCGAGGTGGACTAACCATACTTGGTCGACAGTCTGAACAGATGAGACACTGACAGATCCAAGAAGAGAGAACGCCCTTCATAGATCGGTTATCAACTGAGGGGAAAGTGTAATGTCGGAGAATAAATGTGCTTATCAAACAAACATTGTTCAGACAAAACGCGTGCTCATTTCGCCTTGTCACCTCTCAAAGAAGAGTCAAATTCTAAAAGGGATAGCCAGTCGGTTAGGCCGTTGAATGTGTGGTGTTCCCAGCTATGAATCGAACGAACCATATGCAGTTTTATGCACTTCTATATACAGGGATACGACAAATACTGGGACATCTTTGCATGAAAAAGAGTTCAGTGGTGAAGTTCATGTCAGAATTGATTTGTCATTTACTTTACTGCTCATCAGCAGGTCCAATAACCACCGATTGTGTATAGCAGCTATCAAACCCATAGAGGAAGCTGTGATAAAATGCCTCTACACTACTGTCTTCTCAGCCCCGCATGTTCAAATCGTTCAAATCGACTGTTGGTAACCTCTACAGCTTCGGTTCAGCCGACTAAGAAAACAAATCAAGAGAAAAGTTCCAAAGGGGTCAGATTCACTCAGTGATCTATTCTGTGTTTAGTGGTGTGCCCAAAAGCCTGATTCTATTAAGGGTGCGGTAAATAATTCTCTCAGGTCAGTCAGTGGTTTGAGAAGCTCGTTGGCATTGGGCCAAACGACCGATCGATTTTAATGTGGATTTATTTCTCAGTCATCCTCGTCACAGTAGGCTCACTCTTTGGAAGAATAAGAGTACGAGACCATTCCGAAGCCTAAAAAAATTTTTTTACAATCCAACAAATGAACAGGATACGACAAGGTCAACTTAGCTTGCTGCACGCTATAAACGTTAAGTAATTTATTGTTTAGAATGGACTAACATCAGCGTCACCCACAGAGCATGCACACAGTAATGTGTCAAGAAACGGACATCCATGTTGACTAAATCGTACCAAAAACAAGTAAATTTTCGATTAATTTGGCGTTGTTTATTTAATCGGAGTAACAGACAACCCAAGATATTTTGTGGGATTCTAAACGAACGTTCGGCAAACGACCCAAGAAGGAACAGTCCTTACTTAGGATATTTCATTTATTTTTCTGATTGCAAAGTTCCACTAAACAGTGTGTGAGGCTCAAGGACAGCTTCGGTCAGCTGAATGGGGACAAGCTAGGGAAACGCACAGGTTTAGCATCAGGATCGAACACAGACAAGATCGAACAGGCAATTCAAAGTTGGTACCATTCTCAGTCCAAGCAAGCATTCTAAAACGATAATTGATTTGAAAAGCTGATGAAAGGAACAACTGTGACCTGGGAAGCTTTCGGGAACCAGGTTCCCTCATAACCGAAACAAACGGCAGGACTATTGTCGTCAACCAATAGGTAGGGACAAAAAGGTAGACAGTTGCTTGGTACAGTGATCTCCTTTGGGCCAAGTTTGGATTCAGGAAAAACGTGAAAGACTGTTTTTTACAAGTGACCAGAGTAAGATTGATCGAAATTCACTGTTTCCATATTGCTCATAAGGAACAGTACTTTAGTATGCTGGACACCCCCTACTGAACTACAATATGACCTTTTTGTTGCCCACTTATGTATGAAATTTGCACCAGCTGATTTTGGCACACGAATTATCTAAAAGTAACCATACTGAGTTGCAGCTCGCCGGTAACGGAAAACTTAGAGTTGTTCGGTTTAAGTGAATTAGTGTGTTCTTCGTTAACAGCTTGGTTTCGAGCTCGAGTGGTCTCGGATAAAAAATACAGTGTATTTCCCTGTGACTCAACACACTACTCATAAGGTTGCTGAAAACTCCTCGACAACCCACGACTGGTTTAGTCCCTTTTGGGGATCATCTTCGAGTTTCTGTCAACTGTTCACAACTGGTGAAATACACGCGCCCGCAAATTACGTTTCTTTTAATGGGGGATTCAAATGATATTACGATATTCTTGAATTAGATGTGCTGATTAAACGTCTACTCGTGTTTTATTTGGCACGAGATTCGGAATTCTGCGGTATATTTTCATGAAATTAGGTTCCCGAAAACTCTTCAACAGCCCACTACTGATGTAATTTGCAAGCATAGTCTGCAAACGAGTGTATTTCAGCAATTTTTTACAGTTCGGCGTACAAGAGGACGCAAGGATGACGGAAACTCGGAGATTTCGTCTACATGATGAGCCCAAAGAAGGGCCACAGGTAATGGACTATCGAGTCTTCAGCAGCCTTGGATAGTGTGTCAAATCAAGAAAACATACTGCGATATCTCAAAGATCGCGCTAACTGAAACAAAAAACAAGCCTTTGTAGCATATTCAGGTGAAGAATACCATAATAATAACTTCAGTTGAACATCTCGCCCATACCAACGTACTGTGAAATGCGTGTATTCCGCAAAAAAAATGTATTCTGCTTTGGTAATCTCTATGCACACTTTTACTCCTGAAAATTAAACATCTCATTTAGAATGGTCGTGTCTTCGACGCTGATATACAATGGTTTGCGATGATCAGGAAAGTCCATTCGTTGGAAAGAGCATAACACATTGAATAGGCAGTCTGACAGCATATTTACGTTCTCTTGTACTCTATTGTTCGCTAGAATCGTGGACGTCACACTATGTTTATCCCCTGGAAAGAGTCTAGGGGAGATCGTAACCTAATATAAAATAAACCACACCAATCGGAACGATCGAAATATTCTCACCTTCAAACCCTGGTTGGCACTCGCAAACGTAGCCCTGTGTCACTGTCTGGTTCGGCAAACAAGATCCACCAAAGAGACAAGGTCCAGCCCGGCAAGGATCGTCCACAACCTCACACTGTGAACCCGAAAAGCCATCAGGGCAGTGGCACATGTTGAGGTAACAGGTACCTCCATTCTTGCAATTCAGTTTGGAACAAGGTTGCTAGATAGAAAAAAGGATGGGGCAATAGTTAATCAGTGGATTTGGGTGCGCGAGACCCTTCAGCGACCACAGTCAGGACCATCAAGTGGTCTACGGAGAACCATGGTGATGTTCTAACATCGATTAAGAGATAAAAACAAGCTGGTGCTTGAAATAAAGTACATTGTGAGCTTAGTAGATGTGCCTCATCGAACCATTTGATGTACAGAATTAGATGCGTGGATGTTCATACAAGGATTTTGGTCTTTCAAAACTCTACCGTTGATAGACCAGATGCATATTCATCAATCAGTCGGTGGCCGATTTCGTGTTTGGACATGTATCGCCTAACCATGCGAAACCATCGGTCGTGGGCGTTTTCGTGTTGTTCTGCGTTCGCTAAGTTGACGAACCGTACGTTTTAATCGGTTGCAAAATCTCCATGGTATAGATCGGGTCTATGTTACACTCATTTGAAATAAGGCGGTGGAGGATCAGCGTATAACACTGGTGTCGTTAGAAAACGTTCAGCTGTAGCACTCCATGGTATAGATCGGATCTATGTTACACTCGTTTGAAATAAGGCGGTGGAGCGTCAGCGTATAACACGGGTGTCGTTAGAAAACGTTCAGCTGTAGCACCCTTCCGGTGCCCATCTGCCATGCCACCCGAAGGAATTACGAGAGCCGGGATACTGCCAGGTTGCCCAAGTCTAGACAGGAGAAGTCGAGATGCAGAGGTCGGGTTCGACCAACGGACCTCCCAGTCAGTAAATTCGCTCTCTAACCCCTTGGGCCAACTCGCCACGGGTGTCGCTATCATTTATGATGATGAGGACATCCGTAACATACCCATTTTCCACATTTTCAACTCTTACTCTCTAAAGTCCAGAGACGCCTCCAAAAGAGCCGATATCGCTCCGCTGAATACCAGTGGCAACTTGAAAAGTCTAAATAAACAACAGTAGAAAATGCCGAGCTAACATCAAGTTATAACGTGTTCACTCCCCCAGGGGTTAGAGATTTAACAGGAATAGTTGTCCCACCCACGCCTCAAAACTGCAGGGTGCTGTACGGACCCTTGTCATTATGAGGACAATCGGAGCACGAGATTCCGTTCCATGACTAGTTGTTAACGCTAAGCTCGGCCAAGCATGGTTATCCGCGGCTGACCAAATGACGTGCCAAAGCCTGTCTGTGTTCACCGTACATGCATGTAAAAAGGTAGAGCGTGACTGAAACCATTGTTCGTTCAGTTAGGAAAGCCGCATACATTTCCTGTTTGCTGTTGGCTTGTCATAAAAGAGTGTGAAAAATAAAAGAGCTGCAAATGATACGTTTGAGGTCGGGAAACACGATACCTGGTATACCATTGAAACTTGTTTGTCTCTTGTGCACTCTAGCAACGAGAGCGTAGGTTTTTTACAACTGTGGATATTTTGAATTTCCACCTTCGGAATTACATAATGTCAGACGAAGTCTACCTAGGAATCGGTAGCTGTACGCGCATCATAAGCTCTCAAGAGAACATGCAACATTCAGCACAGAAGCCTGGTGAGCAATAAGATACACCCGCACCAACAGGCTATAAAGCTCAATTAACCCAAGTCGTGAAGATGTCAGCCTCAACAAACCGTTGTGCTCCCTGATTTCGCGAATTACTTATCTCAAGGATTGACAACACACGGTTAGTGTATGGTGAACTCATTTTATGAGATCATTCGGGTACAACAACATTGTTTTTAACTTTGAGATACGACTGGATTGGAGGTTTGGTTAGTACCCTAGGGGCACTACCGAGCTATGCAAAATCGTTCATGTTTTTCTGCAGTTTGACTGAAAGAACGAACTGATCGGCTATGGTATTTTTTCGGTGAATAGCTGTTGTACAGCTCGAACGATGCATGAAGTCTGAAATAACGCCAGGTTGCACGAGCCTAGACAGAAACGGTCAGTAGTTCTGCTCTATAACCGATGAACTGTCTCTTCCCATCTGGGCGAACTATCGTTTCATAGTTTTCCACAGTTCCGGAAATACATTGTCCTTTTGACATGGTCCATTTTCCTATGAACAAATGACGTTTCACTCAGAGTATACTTTGTTTTGAACTACACATGAAATGACTAACACCACATACGTATACAATTTTTTTAATCTTTAAGTGAAGTTTTTGTAAAACACTGTGCAAAACTCTTCTGACAGCACAGGTTGATAAGTATACAATTTTTTAATCTTTAGGTGAAGTTTTTGTAAAACACTGTGCAAAACTCTTCTGACAGCACAGGTTGTGGTTATTGGGCGTAATGGCACCGACTTCCACCGATGAACCACTGGGACTGTATTGATGAAAAGGGAGAGTTTACGAAAAGGTCTGTTTAATCAATGAATGTAATGAATGGAAAAATGGTAGAAGGAAAGATAACAAAAGCACTAAGACTCACTCGAGTTAAGACCGCGGCAACAGCAACTGTTGTCAAGACACGATCGGTGACTGGTGGCCTCTTCAAAAGGATGCCTTCACACCGACTGCACAACTGACACCCCGGATCTTCTGGTCTGTCAGGGCAATCCGTCCGGCTGGCGCAATGCAGACTGGCGCAGTCTTCTTCACTTAGTTCGCAGGTACGACCAGCGAAACCTGAGGAAATATTTTACGGAGAGGTGTAGAAACAAAAATAACAAGTGATGAATCCTAAGAACGTCTACATTTGTGACT
>NW_008752353.1:0-954 GCF_000715545.1 Opisthorchis viverrini
AGAGGTTGCGCCATGGTTGAATATAGTGTATTGGGGTTTCAAGATACACAGACCAAGTTGAGCATGGTAGCTTGTCCGGGTATCTAGATATCTAGGCCCAGTCAGTGTCATTCCAATGGATGGCCAGGAAATTGCGTTTGTAGCAGTCAACACGGGGAACGTGACGTGGTTTTCTGTGATGGAACGATGAAGGACTCTGTGTGCTGTCTACGCGAAAGCCAATCACACTGACGATCAGGCCCTTGTGGCTTAGTGGTTAATTATTCAAACATTGACCAGATGTTTGCCGGTTGCTTGTTCCCTACTGGAGGGGAGGTGCGCACTCCAGCTGACCTCTGATAAAAAAGAAACAAACAAATCCTGCTTCTAACTTTTTTCGGCGTAGATTTTTTTCACTAACCGGATGAAAAATTCATTCAAATGAGAGAATTCTGCTAGGTGGCACAAAACGATAGTGCACAATAACACTGGTAAGGGCAATTGATATAAGAACGCCAGGTTCTTATAGTGGTTTGATTCAAGTTTGAACGACACTATGTGACGACGTGTTTTGTGAAAACGGTAGCTGAGTTCAGCGATATAAAAACAATTCCAATATTCATGACAACCCAAATCTCATATCGGTGGTGAAAGGCTCACTTTACTTCTAGGGAAGGAACATTGTGGATACAACACTTGTCTCAGAAGAACACAATGATCCTATATGTTTGTTTAAATTATAATCCCAGAATGTCGAAAGACATGATTTCATCATCAGATGAAATTATTTAAGTTTTGGTTGCCGACGTGCAAGAAACTCAGAACGTGCACTGCTTCGCGAACTAGCGAGTGCCATTAAGCCCACGTTCAATATTTTCGTCAGCATATCGAAAAGGTGCTTTGATGCGATCCGTAGAAATTTAGTCAGTGTATTTTTTGAAGTTTGTCATGGACCCGAAAGAGCAAATTTAGATA
>NW_008752353.1:964-4002 GCF_000715545.1 Opisthorchis viverrini
TGATATTTTGGTACCCAGCGCAACAAACGTATACACCCTCATCATACTCAGCGAAAGGTAAATCCATGTCCAGCAACGAGGCTTTTCGTTGTTAATTAAGACTTACTTTCACGAAGGTGTCGAAATCGCACAAATGAACACCACAATGTAACCCATCATCTGGATGAGCGGTAACACCAACGACCCTGACATTGACCTCCAAAATATCCTGAAACCCTAGATTGAACATGGAAAACATTTGAGCATCACTTTTAGAAAATTGACGGTATACATTCGAAGGCCTAAATTCTCTCGCATCGGTCACCGAATGGAAGATTTCTTTGAAAACAAATCAAGTTGGAGATGCTGAGGGACGTGGCCGGCAATCAATGTTCTTGGCGTTCTTGTCGTGAGTTTCTATTCCGGTTGCCTGAAATAATACTTTGATCCGTAGGCACCTTAGAATAATTGAAGTGAGCTAGCCCTGAGTCCTCCGCCGCCTGAACGTATTCTTTCCTTCACAGTAAGGCTTTCAAACAATCGCAGTTTAACCGCAGCGAAGTATCAGGGTTCAACATTGAAGACGTTCTGTTGCGCATAAAGTTGTTGACGATGACGGCGAGAATGGTGATGATGAATTTGATGATGATATACTTTGACGACGGTGCCCGATTAGTTGTGTTATGGCGAGTGTGCTTTATCTAATTTCAATAGGGATTGGAAGTTTGAGGAATGTCAAATAATAGGTAACGTTCTGGTCATAAACAGACCAGTGAATATGAGCTAAGGCTGTGAGTGCGCCTTACGCCCGTAATTCATAGAGTTGGGGGCGATCTTATCGAAGGGGATGATCATGATAGTGATTATGATGATGATGATGACGATGATGATGGTGATGACGATGATGATGATGATGATGAGGAGTGACTGAGACAGTTGATTTCCCCTACATTCTCAGACCAACGTGCCTTCACTATGAATGTTGCGAATGTATACAACTATACCGGACTTAGGGGTGGAACCATGAGCAACGAACATTATTCGGGATTTATACGTCGTCGTTTGTTGTTCTAAATGGACCGAGTTTGTAGTGTACAACAAAGTCCGATGTTCTACGGTGAGAACCACATTTTAATCATTTAGCATCATCAACTGAGCTCATTAAGTGTCTTTGGATTTGGACAACGGGTCTGAGGACACTTGTGGTATTTTATACCTTTATTTTGCTTCCATTATAGCGTTAAGTATTTTGTCAGCAGCGTAACCATTTTTGTATGAATGTGGGCCGTAGTTGACGAGTAATCCGAGCTGTTCACGGGCGGTGAGCATCCGTTTGGCTTCTGCCTGTGGAATGAACACGAAATTTTTTTGTCGATCACAAACCCTTGGGGTGAATCAGGACCGCCGGAGATCCCCACGGGAAGCTCGCACGCTGGGCGTTCCGGTTGCAAGTGTACTACTTCACAATCCAGCACGTGCCAGGGAAAGTGGCTGTCAAGGCCCAAGTCTGAATATGACGTCCCCTAGATCCTTGTTGGAGCCAATGTCCTCGTCGTCGAACTGGATCCCGGAAAGTTGGTGCAACTCCAACGGCAGGATTTGGTGTTACAAAATGTTGCAGCCGCCTTGTTTGATGGAAGGAACATTGAGAGCGGAGAGGGAGACAAGTAATTAGAAGCGTTCCAGAGTCGCATGATTGAGGCTGAATGGAGCTGACATAATTTCCTGGAACGCCACTGATTCAGATGTTGTGCTGCCCGTGATACCTGGCGTCTTTAGTCGGAATCTCATCTATCAGTGCCGCACAGGGTCACCAAGACATACGACCTACTTAGGCAGANAAGGATTGAAACGAGGAGACTTGGTTCTCGTCTCTGGTGGGGACGTGCCTCGTGAGAAATGGCCTCTGGAGTTAGTGGGTATTTGTGAGGCAAGCCCAGATGGCTTAGTAAGAACCCTGCATGTTAAAACGGCTGGCGGTGTTCTCAAAAGAGATATCAGAAGAATGTGTTTACTGGAGGGACGCGAGTTGTCTTGTGCTTCATCGAACTCTGCACTTGTGGCAGGAGGGGACCCGGACCATTCATGTCGGGGGCTGAGGGGCGTAGGTAGAAGGCAAGAACCGGGGCACACGCTGAATCAACGTCGAGAATTTGGCGGGCGTTATATCATCTTTTATGGTTGCAATAAAATTCCCCACGTTTATTATGTCCCCGTTTGTAAAGCACACCCAACGTTTTTGTTTAGTGTGAATATAGGAACTGCGGTTTGTTTGTCTTTACCACTCCACCTATTTGCCTTGAAATCATCCATTGCCTTGCCGTTTGCATCCAAATATGCATATATATTTATCGCACGCAGGAGCCTGTTTGCTGTCTTGTTTTGCAAATTTTTGTAGTCCACGTGGACTGTTGTTTTGAACGCGTACCTACTGTCGAGTTTTGCATAATTTGAATTCAACTTACGCTCCCAGTACCGCACAGAAACCCAGTTCCGACATTGTTATGCGAAACCGGAGTTTTCGTTGTAACCGTAATTCCAGGAAACCGGGAACTACTGATTTGAGCAAATATGAACTTTGTATCAGGTGGGTCGGATTCCTGGAAGCAACTTCAGAATGCCCAGGACCTACTCCTCCAACAAAAGCTCACCTGGAAAGCCGGCAAGCATCCAGGCCAGTCAATCATTCAATCAATTCAGCAAAACCTGACGAGTGTTCTTGCGCGCCACAGAAGAACGACCGAATGTGATCAGCGTTCAGGCTTTTTACAGAGGCACGATCGATGTTGATGGGTGTTCACTAACGCCTATCAGACAGCCTGGATCAATGTCAGAAAGTTTCCTTAAAATAGCGTGGGGCCGTTGTAACTTTTGCACTCTTACTCACTCGCTTGTTCGGAATACAGCTGTTGTGTTCCCTTCTGTGAGTCTTTTCTCTCCGACACTAGGCACTGGAGCGGGTCAGCAGCGGATACCTCAGATTGACGAATCAGTAGATATTAGAGACTTGCGACGCCTGAACCCACAGATTCATGACAATAACTGCTGAAGCGTTGAGA
>NW_008752353.1:6125-65154 GCF_000715545.1 Opisthorchis viverrini
GCTTGTTCGGAATACAGCTGTTGTGTTCCCTTCTGTGAGTCTTTTCTCTCCGACACTAGGCACTGGAGCGGGTCAGCAGCGGATACCTCAGATTGACGAACCAGCAGATATAGGACTTATTAAAACCAGATCTCTATAATGGTGTTGGTAGATCACCTTGGCTAATCCTGCCAAACTTGACATTGATTGACGTCCGAACGTCGTATCTTCTCTTCCATCATTCGTTGAATGCATAGGCCACTTGTTACTATACACTCCGTTTTATGGGGAATCACTGGATGCAATGCGCCTCCTTTTGAACAGCTGTGTGGCAAACTTATGAAAACTTAATTTTCCATTTGGGGAAAAAACATATGTTGTCGCACCGTCCCCAGTGTATTAGATGAAACCGTTGTCTCCAGGATCGCTGCAAGTCAGCGAGGAAATTAACCGGTCTTAAATGGTATATAATCTGGTGGCGTTCTCGCACATGGGAACCACAGCAAACAGGTCGTATGAGTGGGATAACTGTTGTAATAATCCCCAAAATTATGAGTTGAGTCATAATTTTCAGAACGTGGGTTGTAATGTAAACGGCCTTGTTTAATTGGTGATGAAGGAAATCAGAAGGGTAGTAAACGTTCCGCAGTTCATTTCTGTCCGTTGTATAACATAATGGTGTGTACAAAAAATATATTCAGCTTTGAGTTATTTATCCGCACAAATCCTGTGCGACTTATCTGTAGAGCACCTAACACATGAAGTAAATGGATAACGAACACGCTTCCGAGATATCAACAAACGCCCCACTGAGGTTGAAAACAGTCGTTGAAGAGTGACGAAGCAGCGCATGCAACAGCGATGTGGCTTCCAAACAGCCGTCTTTATGCAAAAATGTAAACTAATGTGAGGACAGTTGCAACCTACGTCTCCAGCGATCAGCGACCACCGTACGAAAGCAACAAACAAGAACGGATTTCACGGAGATCGGTCTTAGTTGATCCGGTGAGGTTGGATTCGGGAATTTCCGGACAAGGATAATACGGGCGCGACACAGATGTGGACGCCAGGGTTATCGGCATTTGACGAGTAGGTAGTCCTCTGAACGATAATATGGTAAAGTCCATCAGATGATGATTCTTCCTTTGTGCTCGCCAGCTAATCACCGTAATCTGATTTTGATGCTGATAGCCGATGGACCAGGAAAATACCGCCCCAGTCTGGTGAATAGCGCGGTTTTGTGCCACAAAACGGATATAAATTGTCAGCCAGGCGCAGGGGAGACTCTTGTTGGGACAAGTGAATACCGGAAAACTTCACTGCACCAAGCATTATAATGGCCATGAACTTGATGGTGAGCTCTTTAGGCAGCCTTCGGTTTGAGGCACTCGCTCACATTCCCCTCACTTGATCCCGACGAAACTCTCATGTTTACTGACCGGAACTGGTACGGAGTCGCCAGACGATGTGCAGTATACATTTTCGAAAGCAACCAGTACATTGAACAAAAAGAGATGTTTAGCCCTGTTTGGGGTTGCTCAATTCTTAGCTCACTCAGACTGCCATCCAGGATCCCGGTCGGCACCACGAGGAGGTCGTCTGGCTCGCCGAGTGATATTTTGGTACCCAGCGCAACAAACGTATACACCCTCATCATACTCAGCGAAAGGTAAATCCATGTCCAGCAACGAGGCTTTTCGTTGTTAATTAAGACTTACTTTCACGAAGGTGTCGAAATCGCACAAATGAACACCACAATGTAACCCATCATCTGGATGAGCGGTAACACCAACGACCCTGACATTGACCTCCAAAATATCCTGAACCCCTAGATTGAACATGGGAAACATTTGCGCATTTCCTTTAGAAAATTGACAGTATCCATTCGAAGGCCTAAATTCTCTCACATCGGTCACCGAATGGAGGATTTCTTTGAAAACAAATCAAGTCGGAGATGCTGCGGGACGTGGCCGGCAATCAATGTTCCTGGCGTTCTTGTCGTGAGTTTCTATTCCGGTTGCCTGAAATAATACTTTCATCCGTAGGCACCTTAGAATAATTGAAGTGAGCTAGCCCTGAGTCCTCCGCCGCCTGAACGTATTCTTTCCTTCACAGTAAGGCTTTCAAACAATCGCAGTTTAACCGCAGCGAAGTATCAGGGTTCAACATTGAAGACGTTCTGTTGCGCATAAAGTTGTTGACGATGACGGCGAGAATGGTGATGATGAATTTGATGATGATATACTTTGACGACGGTGCCCGATTAGTTGTGTTATGGCGAGTGTGCTTTATCTAATTTCAATAGGGATTGGAAGTTTGAGGAATGTCAAATAATAGGTAACGTTCTGGTCATAAACAGACCAGTGAATATGAGCTAAGGCTGTGAGTGCGCCTTACGCCCGTAATTCATAGAGTTGGGGGCGATCTTATCGAAGGGGATGATCATGATAGTGATTATGATGATGATGATGACGATGATGATGGTGATGACGATGATGATGATGATGAGGAGGAGTGACTGAGACAGTTGATTTCTCCTACATTCTCAGACCAACGTGCCTTCACTATGAATGTTGCGAATGTATACAACTATACCGGACTTAGGGGTGGAACCATGAGCAACGAACATTATTCGGGATTTATACGTCGTCGTTTGTTGTTCTAAATGGACCGAGTTTGTAGTGTACAACAAAGTCCGATGTTCTACGGTGAGAACCACATTTTAATCATTTAGCATCATCAACTGAGCTCATTAAGTGTCTTTGGATTTGGACAACGGGTCTGAGGACACTTGTGGTATTTTATACCTTTATTTTGCATACATTATAGCGTTACGTATTTTGTCAGCAGCATAACCATTTTTGTATGAATTTGGGCCGTATTTGACGAATAATCCGAGCTGTTCACGGGCGGTGAGCATCCGTTTGGCTTCTGCCTGTGGAATGAACACGAAATTTTTTTGTCGATCACAAACCCTTGGGGTGAATCAGGACCGCCGGAGATCCCCACGGGAAGCTCGCACGCTGGGCGTTCCGGTTGCAAGTGTACTACTTCACAATCCAGCACAGAACCAGTTGGCTGATTGGCTGTGAAGGCCCAAGCCTGAATATGACGTCCCCTAGATCCTTGTTGGAGCCAATGTCCTCGTCGTCGCACTGGATCCCTAAAAGTTGGTGCAACTCCAACGGCAGGATTTGGTGTTACAAAATGTTGCAGCCGCCTTGTTTGATGGAAGGAACATTGAGAGCGGAGAGGGAGACAAGTAATTAGAAGCGTTCCAGAGTCGCATGATTGAGGCTGAATGGAGCTGGCATAATTTCCTGGAACGCCACTGATTCAGATGTTGTGCTGCCCGTGATACCTGGCGTCTTTAGTCGGAATCCCATCTATCAGTGCCGCACAATGTCACCAAGACATACGACCTACTTAGGCAGAGGTCCTACTGGCCTAGGATGAGTAGTGAGGTGATGGATTACGTGGTGTCCTGTAAGCGTTTTCTACTGATGAATGGGGATAGGACAGGGGCAACACATCCTATGGATCCCATTCCTGTCTCAGAACTCGGCGAGTTGTGGTCAGTTGACGTCATAGGCCCCTTTCCGGTGACAACAGGTGGAAACCAATACACCGTGATGATGACAGAAAACCTGTCGCGATGGATTGAGGCGGCAGCCGTGCCGAATCAGCGGGCGACGACGATCAGCAGAGAGGTGATGCATCACATTGCGGTCAACCATGGGGTGCCAAAAATGATCCTAACCGATCAGGGGCCTTGCTACGAGAGCGAAGTGCTTAGGAATTGCTTGCGTAAGCTGGGCCAAAGGAGGTGACTGGGAAATGGACTTGCCAGTGGTGTTGTTAGCTCAACGTGCTTCCAAGCAGGCAACTTCATGAAAGTGCCCGTTTATCCGGATGTACGGTCGACATTCCCGCCTCCCGGTCGATCAGGAATTTGGGTTGTGACCGGCAACCCGCTTGTCTCCAGAGGAGCTAGAAGAAGAAAGAAGGAGAGCCCGAGAAAATTCGACTGCCGTTGAGGAAAGGACTAGGCAGTAAACGGCAAGTAGAAATGTCTGAACGTTCCCCATAGGCACGAAGGTCAAGTGGAAGGATCACCAGAATGCTGAAAGAAGTGTGCTGGGGTCGCGGGAGCTGAGCAGTTGATGACAGGGGCCATTTGTTGTTACCGATTGTCGGGGGAACGTCTGTACCATTCAAGTTGGTCGAGGATCAAAAGTAGTGAATGTGACGCAGCTTCGCAATTGGCATGATACACCCAAAGAGCGGCCGAGTAGACCCGCTGGCGAAGCTGACGTGACGGAGGTAAATGAAAGTCGATGGCATGCGAACGACCTTTAAGTGTTTGGAGGTGCTTAACGGTTGTACTACTGATGATGAAGCACACGAGTAGTATGTGTTTTTCGTAGAATTTCGCTTTGCACTTATTGAGAAAGGGAGATGTTTTGCGGAATACTTGAGCCACTTTGTAACTTTTGCTTCCATCCGACCGACGAATGAGTGAAGTCAACGAATCTCGAGCAAAGTTCAAGTAGACTCGTTCGGGAGAAAATCGGTGTCCAGTTTTTGTAACTAAGATACAGATTAGAATTTTGCTTTCCTGTTAAATTGTCTGTAAACGGTCAGTTGGCACTTCCGAATAAACAACTCCGAAGCGGTGGGCTTCTGCTTTAACGGTTAACACCGGCTTGGGATATGAAGTGGAGGGCCTGAATCGTTCATTAACTTTGGGAAACTTTATGTGGCTTTGATAGATGATTAGGACTTTTCCAATAGAATTCTTCATCTGCTATTGTGGTGTTGACTTCCATCAGCATGAATGAGTTCGCGCCTATGGGAATCGCGTTTCCTGGTTGCAAATGGTAACGATAATTCTAGCGTTACAAGTGGAGCAGTTTTGAGTTTGTTCTAAATTCCACAAGTGATTGTCCCCAGACGTGAATCGCAGTTCGAAGGAAAAACCCACTGACTGTGTAGACGAAATGGTCCACTCACATTTCACCTTACATTTGAAAAAATCCGAGTTTTTTAGTCCTTCGAAGTGAACGAGACATTTCACACTTGCGAAAAATTGAATGACAAGTTTCTTACCACCTGGATGAGGCCACACCCTCATGGAAGTGCAGGGACCAGGTCTGATCAAAACATCCTAGGTCCAATGTTAAATAGATTAAATAGAATGATCCCACCACTCTTCGAAACCGCCGAATATTTCAGCTGAGAGGACATCCTCCCGGTGTGTGTCGCTTCAGTTTCACATTAGATTAAATAGAATGATCCCACCACTCTTCCAAACCGCCGAATATTTCAGCTGAGAGGATATCGCTTCAGTTTCACATCGGCCGGCCACTGTTTCGGGCCCTTTGTTAACTCGAAATTGTGTGTTTGTTTCCCTGTTCCAACCAGACTCTCTAATAGTCTGACTTGGAAAAAGTCAACAATATGCAAAATTTTATGTCCGAATGAATGACCCCAACATTCGAGTCGCCCTCACGGCATGATTAAATGTATTTTAGTTTCGAGACCAATTAAGACCCTAGAAATTCCAACGTGGTTTTTCTGCGAAAACGCGGCGGGTAAAATTTAGATTAAAACAATGGCGTCACCGTGTTAAATTCTCTGTTACCCGGATCTTTTTGCGATAAAAAATCCGGCTGATTCATGAACAGACCAAATAAGTCTAGCTCTAGAACTCTTTTCGTGGATTTGGCTATTTGTTCATAATTCGGTTTGCGTAGGAGTTTGTCCCGTCTGCCATAATTGGTCAACTCGAGGAAGGCAGATGAACTTTCGACCAGAAACGGAGGCGTTTGCAGCCAACTTCAGGATACGTCGTACCAAATTTCCAGTAACTCTATTTTTTATACAAATATTGTGGCCAAACATTAAATGACAACTTAGCATGAGGCGGCCTATATGCATAAACGAGAGATTCTTTTGTGTCTCTCGTGAATAAAACAAATTGAATCACAAATGAATATGTTTTCGGAAAACCAAACAATTTGGGCTCAAGTGGAACATAATTTTGGCGGAAACTCTGGCAATGCGTTTACTTGATGAGCCCCAAGAAAAGCGAAACCGGTCGTGGGCCGTCGAATTGTTTGCAACAAACTTGAGAGTAATATTCTTTATGATAATATACTGCGATATCCCGTATGTTGTGCCAACTGACACAAAAAGCGGCTTGTGTGCAGCACATTCGGTTGTAGAATATCGTGAACGAGTGATTCAGTCTCTCGTGATGACAAGTTGATTTAGAAATGGGTGTAATTCTCGAAAATAACAAAACACTTCAAGGTGTTCAAGGGGCACATTTAAAAGTGGAAATTAGCAAGGCTGCAACATCCCTGCTAAAACTGCCGAGACGCGTGAACCAGCGTGAAACCACGGTCGAGTCTAAAATTATCTGACGTATACATATTATCATTTATTTTTGAAGGACATGGTCATAAACATAAAAGTGAATGCAAGCGATGAATGCGAAAGAGAATATGGGAGGAAAGAGGGAAACGTCTCATTCGAAATCATGCCAAGGACAGTGCCAGTCTGATGAGGTGAATCCCAAATTATGTAAAGATTTTAGTATGGGAACAAGCGTCAAAAGACCAACAACCAACGAAAGGACGAACAATGGTGAATGCCCATCAAGGCGTAGTGTGCGTTAACACAGTCACGACTCGCACATCAGGCACAAAGTGTCCGTCATACTAGGTCTTGTGTGAGATTAAACAGAAAAAAATGTAACTTCAAAGCCATGTGCCACGCATAAAAGTGTCACAAGTACGCGAAGAGCCCACAATGGCAAGCAGACATAAGTCTCTGACTGCGACCTTAGGAAATCACAGTCCAATAACAGCCTGAGGGGATTGAGGAACGCAGATCCCTCGATAAGCGACGATCATCGGTCTGTGAACCGAAAAGTCGATATCATAAACGATGGCATGTAGGGCTGAGATTATGGCGAGGGAATATTCAACAGCACCATACTTCTGCTTATTCTCATTCCACACAATCGCTCCACCCACATCCGAGATTATGCTG
The DNA here is from genome assembly GCF_000715545.1 of Opisthorchis viverrini. Classification (NCBI taxonomy): domain Eukaryota; kingdom Metazoa; phylum Platyhelminthes; class Trematoda; order Opisthorchiida; family Opisthorchiidae; genus Opisthorchis; species Opisthorchis viverrini. Next base: position 13,164 of record NW_008752353.1, read on the forward strand.
ACGTCTAATACAGTTGCACGGCGATCTCAAACAGCGATTAGGTCAGGTTTGACGAACGACGTAGAAGTAGAGGCTTTCAACTGCTCAAAGGCGTTGTACCCCATTGGACGCAGACGTCTTGCAAGTTTCCTTGCAACCCGATTATGGCGAGCACATCTGGCATCATGCGTGATCCAGCAGGATTGCCAATATGCACCAAACTCTCCGGTTGGCCACAGTTTCCACGACATAAGATTGTCTGGCCGCCTTGACCATGCCGAGCGCTTCTAACTCTCGTCCTAAGCAGGTTGCATCGGAACTGGATACCTCGGATAAATATCCGTGGAAACACTCTTTCCAAGAATACGAGCTATCGATTCGAGAGGGGCGAGGCGACCAACTCTCGTAAACCGCGACCTTCAACGCTGTTGTGCAGACTATCACCCCAAGCAGCCACCAGCTTCTCCTTGGTGTGTACGCATACAACATGGACTCGGATCGGAAGGCTTAAATCCCGAACAATTTTGCCAAATGCGGAATTGTTGATTACATTGCGTAGTACTCGCCACTGAGTAAAAAATAGCTTTTCCATACGCGTTTCCGCTGCATCGGGATTCCTCCACTCAGACTTTGGATACCATGTCCCCATGTTGTTTACCCTGCGTGGACGTAGCTGATCTGGGTGTCCTTCCGTAGACGTATCCAGCCACGAATATTTTGTTTGATGTAGTTGTCCAATCTTTTTAGCGTGTTTCTGTTGACTTGGCCGAGCAAGAACGAATATTTCAGCCTTGATATCAGGTAGTCCCTCGTGATATCCATTCTTTGATGCGGCTTCAACGGGGCACGCGTCACTTCTTAAAGCAGTTTGAGCAGGTGCTGTCTGTGGTTGAACACCCCTTTCCCCTTGGAGGTAAAGGGAATGCTCAAATGTGTTAGAGTTTCTGTCGGACCCAGAGGAGTGATTAGTTCCTCGGCAAAGCAAAATGGTTCGACTGAGACTGCTGTTTACCGATGTTATCTGTCCCCACAAATAACCGTCACTTTAGTCTTCCGGGCGTTTGTTTTCATGCCAGCTCTTCCCAACTCGGCCGCAGCAGCTTCAAGCTTCTCTTTAAGGCGTGCCAGCACATACGACCCAGTCGTCAGCGGAAGCAAAACCGTCCATTAAAGTTGTCATGGAACTGGTATCCTAGTCGCGGCATCGACAATCCAAGAACCTCATTAATTGCCATAATGAATAATACTGTGGAGAGTGGATCCTCTTACCTGACCCCTCCGTGGCAGTGAACCTCGAAACTGGGGAACACTGCTACAGCATTCTCATAGGACTGTGCAAGGTGTCGAACTAGTGGTGACGAAGCTCCAAACGCCTCGGCAGATCTGGCGATTGTGTCATGCAAAACCGAATCCAACGCTGTCGAGATATCAACAAACGCCAAGCTGAGGTTAGAAGCAGACGCTGAAGAGTGACGAAGCAGGGCATGCAACAGCGATGTGGCTTCCAAACAACCGTCTCGATGCAGATGTCCAAACTGAAGTGAGGGCAGTTGCAATCCACGACTCCAGCGATAAGCATGCACCTTATGGAAGCAAAGGACAAGCATGAATGCAAGGAGATCGGTCTCAGTTGATCTGGTGAAGTCGAATGTGGGACTCTCGGACTAGAGTAGCACATGCTCGACAAAGATGTTTTGGACAACCAACAACAACAAAAATAAGTTGAAATACCCAGAGAACACATTATAATCAAACAGGCGGAGCGTTCTGTGTGTGAGTTTGTCCAGGCCTGAGGACGTATTGCTCATTAAACGCATCGTACGGCCAACTTCCTCTCCTGTAATTGACTCGATCAAGCTCCGGTCGGTTGGTACTACTATGCGAATTGGTCGGCTATCCACGTGTTTTGGAGTTGAGAGCACTTGTTTCCAATACTGTTTAGCGCCCGTAGGTAGGCCGCATTTTCCTCTATATAAATCCTTCCGTGACACATCGGGTTCATCAGACGCTGCATCTTTCCGTCTTTGATGGTAGAGGGTCTGGATGGCAGCGTAATTGGCTCGGCGGATCTGCTCTGGTTGACAGGGATCCGATGGCCTAACTGACGGCGACGTCGGGAAACAGTTTTCCAGGTGCGTGGAAAAGTCCTGGAGGCGTGGAGGTCCAGAAGCGACAGGATTTGCTCCGGTTTCATGTTGCCAGAGTGCAACCATCGGGCAAATGCCAGAAGGTCAACACTAGCGAGCGAACGGTCTGCATGGGATTCCAAGAGTCACACGGTGCAATTCACGGTTTGTTTAAACCAGACGCTATAGTCATCGTCTTCTGATGAGTGGGCCGTCGTCTGACCGATAGTTTGCTCAGGTTCACCAGATGATGATTCGTCCTGTTGTGCTTGCCAGTTAACCACCCGTAACTTGGTTTTGATGCTGATAGCCGATCGACCAGGAAAATACTGCTCCAATCTCGTGAACAGCTCGGTTTGCGTGCCACAAGATGGATATAAATTGTTAGCCAGGCGTCAGAGCGATTGTGACTCTTGCTGGGACCAGCGGGTACCGCAATAGTTCACTCGACCAGGCTTATCCGCATTATGCTGGGTGGGGCGTGCGTGCCGGCGATGTTGAATCAGGCCAATCCTCGTCGGGAAAAGGCGGCAACAATCAGCGCAGGTAACCGTGTTCGTATCAACACATTCATTGCCTGAACTCGATGGTGGGTTACCAAGCCAGCTTTCGACTTGCGGCATTTGCCATATTCCTCGCACGTGAACCCATCAAGACTCTCCTGTGTGCTGGTTCGAACTGGTGCGGAGGCGCCAGATGATTCGTAGTATCTATTGTCGAAAGTATCCAGCACAATGAAACCAAACGGGTTGGTTGGCCCTGTCTGGAGGTGCTGAAAACTTATCTCACTCAGAAGGACGTCCAGGCCAACCGGTCGGCACAACGAGGAGGCGTTTCAACTCGCCGACAATCAGCAATCGCAAAATTGAAACATCTAAATAAATATCTACTTATCTATCTATCTATCTATCTATCTAACTATCTATCTATCTATCTATCTATCTATCTATCTATCTATCTATCTATCTATCTATCTATCTATCTATCTATCTATCTATCTATCTATCTATCTATCTATCTATCTATCTATCTATCTATCTATCTATCTATCTATCGATCGATCTATCTATCAATCTATCTATCTATCTATCTATCTATCTATCTATCTATCTATCTATCTATCTATCTATCTATCTATCTATCTATCTATCTTCTATCTATCTATCTATCTATGTAGCTGTGTATAAATTTTTCTATTTCAGCAGCATGTACTTAGTACCCTGTCGGTGGTGGTGCCATTCATTCGCTTAAATGAGTTCATCGTCACATATATTGTGTTTTATTGTTCAAACTGTGACGGTACTGCCTGACTAAGGAGTCAATCAGCCCTGAGGTTTTTCCATGCGCAACAAGCGAATGACTCCCGATGTGAATCGCGTTCGAATGAAAGAAATCATTGACTGTATGGATATCCACTGAACTTTTGCTAAATTGCCTTGAAGACTCCACTCTTTNCCACTCTTTCCTAACAGATGAAAATGGATCAAGGCTTCGAGGAGACACTGAAAAACAATGAAAGTTTCCAACCACATGAACGAGGTCGATTTCATGCTGGTCGTGCAGGGATTAAGTCTGCGGACACCACCATGAGCATGATGTTACAAATTTTAAAAAACATGAGTGAAGACTTCACAATGCTTTGAAACCGCCGAACATTTCAGTCGAGAGAAGAATTACTCAGTGGGCTTCGCCGCAGTTCCACTTCTGAATCGCTACTAATAACTATTTCGGAATCTTTAACTAACTTGAAGCGGTTTGTTAGTACTACTGGACTCTTCAATTATCTGGCATGAAACAGGCCACCTAGATGCATTTTTTGTTTCTAACTGAGTGACTTCAACACTGTAATCGCTTCCACGGCCGTGACCAACTTAGTGTCACCCAGTTGCTTACCCGGTAATCTGTATTGCGTGTTTAATTCAGCGGTATGATTTCCACCTGACCTGCGTCAATGTCTGCCGTTCACTGCTTTACGAACAGTCGCATAAGGTTGAAAACCAGACATCCTGTGCATGAGATTCCCGCCAAATTAGGCGCTGAGCGTGAACACGCGTATGGATTTACGAACCAGGGAATCTATAATGGGGCCAACCACTGCCGTAATCAAGTTAACTACCGCTTGTCACAAGCTAGATATTAGAAATAAAACATATAGAGAGACTTCTCGGATGCAACCTGTTGGTCGCAGCTATTTGCATTTCCATCAAAATTTTTTTACTTGCGGTTAATGAGCCCCCCTAGAAAAATACTACCTGTGTCAATCTCGGCTGACTGGGTAAGCTTACTGTCACTCAAATGATTGACACAATCGATTTACAAAAACTCAACCAAGTAGACTGTCATCGTTATGTAGAGTGTCCACTTGGTTCCTTGAAAATATCATGGCACATGCAGTAACTGTCCCCAGGGCCAATCCAAAATATCAAATATTACGCTAAACACTTGCTGCTATTACCTCATCATTCTGGTGCATCACTACATCATATCGATCTTGGATCTTCTTAACTGGAGGACTTCCCATCGCCTAAAATAAACAATCCACGGAAACATGTCAGAGCATTATGAACTGAGATTGCGTCTTATTCCCCACAATGGAGAACCGCCTAACTCGACAACCGTAGATCTGCGCTTACATAACCCATGCTCATGATCAAGGATCCGATTGAACATCACTTTCAAAATCGTTTCACAAACATTATCTAAATTTGCTCTTTCGGGTCCATGATAAACTTCAAATAATACACTAACTAAGTTTCTACGGATCGCACCAAAGCACCTTTCCGATATGCTGACGAAAATAGTGAACGTGGGCTTAATGGCACTCCCTAGTTCGCGAAGCAGTACACGTTTTGAGTTTGTTGCACGTCGGCTACCAAAACTTAAATAATTTCATCTGATGTTAAAACCATGTCTTTCGTCATTCTGGGATTATAATTTAAACAAACATATAGGATCATCGTGTTCTTCTGAGACAAGTGTTATATCCACAATGTTTCTTCCCTAGAAGTAAAGTGAGCCTTTCACCACCGATATGGGATTTGGGTTGTCATGAATATTGGAATTGTTTTTATATCGCTGAACCCAGCTACCGTTTTCACAAATCACGTCGCCACATAGTGTCGTTCAAACTTGAATCGAACCACTATAAGAACCTGGCGTTCTTATATCAATTGCTCTTACCAGTGTTATTGTGCACTATCGTTTTGTGCCGCTTAGCAGAATTCTCTCATTTGAATGATTTTTTCATCCGGTTAGTGAAAACAATCTACGCCGAAAAAAGTTAGAAGCAGTATTTGTTTGTTTCTTTTTTATCAGAGGTCAGCTGGAGTGCGCACCTCCCCTCCAGTAGGGAACATGCAACTGGCAAACATCCGGTCAGTGTTTGAATAATTAACCACTAAGCCACAAGGGCCTGATCGTCAGTGTGATTGGCTTTCGCGTAGACAGCACACAGAGTCCTTCATCGTTCCATCACAGAAATCCACGTCACATTCCCCGTGTTGACTGCTACCAACGCAATTTCGTGGCCACCCAGTAGAAAGACACTGACTGGGCCTAGATATCTAGATGCCCGGATAAGCTACCATGTTGAACTTGGTCTGTGTATCTTGAAACCCCAACACACTATATTCAACCATGGCGCAACCTCTCAAACGTAAGGAAATACAACTGGCATCTCAATAAACACACTCATTTTCAAACAGATATTTTTTTCACAAACGACAATGATATCTCATCTGTGACGTTTTTTCACTACCAAGTTCACCGTGTTCCATCACGTGACTTTTATGTCCTCACATTCACCTCCGAATTCTGTTGCCCGAGTGTATGTATTTTCCACGTCTTTCTGCGCGCCGGAGAGAAATAATGATAGAGGATGTTTAGGTAGAGCAGATGAATCAGCTTAAGCAATTTAAATACGGATCCGATGCTGGTAAAAGAGTGAAAGCATCACTAAAGATAAAACAAACGTGGTGTAAAAAGACATAACGCTGATGAATCAGTGAACACCCTAATGTTTCCTTACACCATGCCCATACAAAATTTGTTCAGGATTTGGCGCTCTGGACCGTCACCACCATCATCATGTTTATCATAATCATCATCATCATCACTGTCAGGATCCGTGTTCAACACTGACGCTTCCCTGCGTGCATTCAAATACCATTTAAATTTATTTTCAAAATAGAATACTGTATCCCACTAGCAATAGTGGTTTCTGCACAGGGATACAACGATATCACAGGTTTTCTGCCGGTCACCCCTCATTTTCAAACAACAGCAGCAGAGGTGTCAGCAGCAGAGGTGACAGTTTTCGATGTATGCTGGTTGTTGTGTACTCCCCGGTTCAAAGCTTCTAGCAGATGGCCACAATCTACGTACATACAAAGATCATGGAGAGAATAAGCTCAAAACGGGCTTATAAATTTTTCCGCTAATTATCAGTGCAGTTTTTAACCGTACGTGTAGGATGCTGTGTAACAGGATCTTCACGACGGCCCGCCAAAACTTACGCTACTTGATTCCCATATTTGACGTAAAAATTATGCGTCATATTTCTGAACATAGATTTTGAATTTATGAAGGCAATGATTATGTTTCAAACTCCTGTCATTGAACAGTCGCAAGAGATGAAGGATAGTTCTCGGCTTGAGCGGGACCACACGGATCGGGGGCTTTGCCTTTGAGCCCAGCTTCAGCATTTCGACGGCTCCTGCATAGACATCGGCAAATTAGCGGTTCCTCTACCCCCGTGATTCTTCTGGGCGAGCTAGCGGCTAGGCACTGAATCGGGGTCCCAGTTGAAGAAGGGATGACCCTTCGGAAATGCTATCCACCAAGTTCAGCTGAAGGACAAACTTTGAATGCGTTTCGCTTGGTCCTCCTGCCAATACACCTAAGTACCCTGATAAATACCTTTAGTCATCTTTTAATCTCACTGTCGCCATGTCCTCTGTAATGCGAAAAAGGTTTGCTGCTGGATGTAATATAAGGCTACCATGAAAAGGGCGCGCGAGGACCTACGTTAGCGTCATTAAGCTTGCCGTCACCAAATATGTAGAATGGATTATCAAGCCAATCTACAGAACAAAGTTTAGCTCTAATCACGCTTCACGAAAATTTGAGAATACCATTTGATTGAAAACTTTCGAAAAACGTCACACTATCAGCAGGCAGTGAGTAGTCCGAAAGAACTATTCCCCATACAACGAATGGTCTTTTGAGAAAATGTCTGTCATGAGTGACGTGGATTGCTTGCTTGAAGAAAGGGCGACGTTTTGTCCCAACTAAATGAGGTTGACTGAAGTGGCGGACGATTACCTATTACAAGAACTGAACGCACCACTGATGATTTTCAAAAATGATAGAACCGTTGTACCTTGCTTCTCGGTTTTTCATCACTGACTGTCTCCTATACATGAATGCGAAAACCATAGATTCGCGCCGTCTCTCTGATAGTAAAAAATCATGTTGTTCTGGTGCGAAAATTTTGACTGACACGTTATTCGTAACTTCCTTCGATGGCCTACGCATAATGGGTGACCATATAACACCAAGTCCTATGTTTATTGTGGGTGCGTTTGTTCGGCAACCGCGAAATAATGTGAAGTGATCAACCCGGAACGTCACAAAATAAAAGCCATGCGAGCATATTAATAAAAGCACTTAGACACGTCCTACCAAGCTTGAATTTCTGAAATAATCAATCTTGAGAGGGACGCCTAAACGTCGGAGATTCTGCTCCATTTTCTCTGTTGACCTCTTCAACAGGGAACTGCCAATGACAGTGCACATGTAGATCCAAGCCTCTTCAATGTTCCCACAATTAAGCCTAATCGGAATTTTCTGTAGTAGCGAATTGTGAATTGACATATTTTTCGCAGGCTTTAGGTTGACTGGCGTGAAATAGGCCTTACGTCACATAAAACAGGGGACAAAGTTTGACAAACAGACCAGACTAGATGTGAGTAGATGAAATTCTGGAACTTAAATACGGAATCAAATTGGTAGAATGCAATTAGCGTCAGCTTAAGAGAAACAGGCTCTTAAGCGTTTACCAACAGTAGTGGAAAATAATTTAGTTGCATAGCAATCTGGGATGGGACAAATAATGGAATCTGAATACAATTAAATTGATAGTGGAGCTCAGATGGCGCTGTTACACAAGTGAAGTAATTGTCCTTATCTAATCTAGGCGGGTGTGAAATTAGGCAACAAGCTCTTTAGCGTATTCGGATAAGGCTGAGTTGGATTTTTTCATAAGAGTACTCTATTCAGCAGATTTCTCTGACATTCTTATCATCTGCTCTCCTTAAACGAATGGCGTGTGAGGCTATCTAATTGTTGATATCGATGACGTTACATTTCGGCCCGTACGGGAACTTGTCTATTTATCCCTCTAACTGAGCGAGTATAACATCACTTTGTTGCACTCGTTCAGCTTGTTCTTCCGGTTGTCCTCTGATGTGCTGAATGTCGTGGTGGTTTAGATGCGTTGACTGGTTCAAGGGTTACAAGTGAACTGAAGCCGCACGGCACTATTGATCTTTCCATTATCTCAGCCACCTTTGCAATTATCCCGGTGCTCCCGAGAAACCGTCCCCATTTTGATGCACAGATGACGGACGAGTCATACATCTGGATTTCGCGGAAATGGGGGTTACAGCGGTCTACATGGCGGTCGATTCTGCTAGTTCCCGTCTCAGGGGATTCACACCACACGGTTACATAGATATCCCCTCGACAATCAGTGGAAAGTACTGTGCCGAATAAGCCATTTCTCGTGCGCCGTGGTCACAAACTAATACAAATCGCAAACCACTGTGAATATGATAGGTCCTAGATAGCGAAACATCAACTGAGCCACAATGAACTACTCACCCTGCTTGAATAGGTGATTACGGGTATCAAATTGAAAACACGGTCTCGAATGTCATTTGTTTCAGTCTAGATTATTTTGATCTTTTCAGATTAACAACTGTGCCCGCAACGAGGTAGGATATCGCATTGCTATGGTCAGGGGATTTTTAGCTTTACCGTGGAGGGATATTAACACCAGCATACACAGAATTTCCGAAGCCTCTTTCTTACCGTCACACTTGCCTCGATCGAATTCTCCGTTGCACATCCAAACACTCGTTTTCTATCTCAGTGCTATTGGATTAACAGACACAGTTTATATCAGCTTTGAATCTGACATGACCACGTTTGATCAAGGACTCAAATGCATATTAGATTAGTTAATGTCAGCGGCCTTATCTGACAGCACTACAAACCCGAAAATTTCTCGGGTGGTTTTTGAATAAAAACCCGTATCAATATTCCCATGGACCAAAGTTATCAGCAAATGTTCGTGCTACGTGCAACCATTTTGAGGACTTAGTTTGCTGCTAAGTAGTGTCTGCAGCGCATAGGTGCTGAGTGGAATACTGACGTACCGCAAATCACCAACGTGAACAGGTTGTTGGAAGAAATTGAACAAGGTGATCAAAAGTTTGATGTTATACTGGTTAGCAAAGACTATACACCGCAGTGCTATTAGATTTGTGGTGGATAGATTTTTCACACTGTTGCCATAATTGCGTATAGCAAAGTCCGATTTAGAAGAAGCGCATGGTCAATGGAATGACCCACATTTGTAATAAAAAACACCACAAATCACCAATGTTCACAGATTGTTGAAAAACTTTGCCCAAATGATCCACGATAGAACGAGCTGATTACATTCGCTGATGATATACCGGTTAGCAAAAACTTTTGCCGCAGGGCTATCAGATCGCAATACGGGAATAAGGTAAAGTCCGATTTTCAAGAAACGCTCAGTATAAAATTCCAAGCAGGTGAAGCTTTAGGTAAGACTGGACAGAATGCGGCGGTTTGCGCTTTTTATTGCGTTCTTGTTCTGCGTCTACAACGTTGCATGGATGGAAGCCACCAGTGTCCACTATTGGTCATTGATATTTAACAACAAGCCGTCAAATACCTGGGCCGTTATTATCGCTGATTCCAACACCTGGGTAAATTATCGACATCAAGTATGTTCCAGCTAGTGATTTTATTGTTTTTTAAAGGTGATATTTTCCTTCGCTTCTCTGACCTAGAACAATAAGCCTCCATTTTGACCAGAAGAGTAAACATCTGATTATCTAATTAATGTGGGAGGCTGAAAATTCTCAAGAATCTTATGGGAGTCAAAATTACGCTGTTGTAAAGAGACACCGTAAAGCAGTTGCTCTAGTTCCGTGGTAAAATTCACCTCCAATCTGACGAGGCGTGCAGCTTTGAGAATAATGCGTTAAAATGCTTTTGAAATAACTGATACTCCACCAAGTGTGCATGAACCTAGGCACTCCGCTTGCCTTTTTGAGGCTCAACGCCCAATCTGTCTCTTATCCTCCATTCACCTGTTATTTATTTCCCCCTTCAGGCCAGCGTTTTCCACACCTACCACGTCTTGCGTGCAAACCAAATTCCAGCGGAGAATATAATTACCTTCGCTTACGACGATATTGCAAACAATCCCAAGTAAATATCCCGTACAATGTTTGCCATCTGATAGTAACTAGATTGCAAAAATCGTTTCTCTGTATTTGACTTTAGTTTCTCACATTTTCGCGCCGTAAATTTTACGGATATAAACCGTGAATGGAACCGGGTTGAAAAATGTGCTTTTGTGTGTCACCCAAGCTACACCATAAAGTTTCCACCTTCATGGCATTCCATGACACCATACGCTATAAAGCTTTGATGCAATCAACACTGGTGAATAGGGAGTTTTTTACTTTGTTTCGATTGTCAGTAGTCTGAAATTAACAGCATCGATACCAATTTGTCGTGTGAGTACATCAGCCGGCTGACGAATTGGATTGAGGATTAAGCGGACAACCTAGTAGTGTTAACAATTTGTAATAAAACCGATTGCTAGCACCAGTAGAAGAGACATTCTGCTGACTTGGAATCTTCGTTCTTGCTTTGAGTTTTCTATAAGCGTAAGTCGTTTACGGCCTAATCGAATAATATTCAAGGGCAGTGGGTAAGGGTATGCTCATATAATCTGTTACTAGTGGTGTTTGACTGTATATTTACGTCAAATGATTACCTTTTCACGCGAACTTGGTAATTTTTAGTTTTGTTGACCCACAGGGATCATTGTGGGGTCTATACGTTAGCTAAAGCTTAATCGAGAGGGTGACACGTGTTGCATCGGCGCGAAATTCATCCAAAAAAAAGACACGCGTAAAATTCTCTCAAATAAACACAGAGTGTTCATTATTTTGCTCCAGAAATCCGTTCAAGTGCAAAGTGTTCAATGATTACGAGCACGAAATGTCTACAATGGTATACCTTTTCACGCGAACTTGGTAATTTTTAGTTTTGTTTACCCACAGGGATCATTGTGGGGTCTATACGTTAGCTAAAGCTTAATCGAGAGGGTGACACGTGTTGCATCGGCGCGAAATTCATCCAAAAACAAGACATGTTCAACGGCAAAGTGTTCAATGATTACGAGCACGAAGTTGTCTACAATGGTGTGTTAATTGACCACCGTGGAAAAGTAAGTATGTGTTCCGGTGCGCAGTAAACTAATGGATTTCTGCATCATTTAACCATGTAACACTAGGTTCAAGTAACATGACACCGCGTGTCAAAACACAATGTTAACCGTAAGGCAGATTAATCAGCATTACTGCATTCGAGAACGGTAAATTTGCTTGAACGAGCACCATTCACAAGATCATTAGGAACACTCGATCAGCCCACAGCTGAGTTCAAACTTCTGCGTAAGGACTATCAAGTGGGCTTACATGTATCAGCGGTATCTTTAAGGCTTAGTTTGCGATCTGAATGTTCGAAGATAACCTTCTTTTCGAAGGAAATACCAGAGGTGTGCAGCGCTTCCGGTGGTGCCTACAGGAGCGCCATTGGCAAACAGCATTTAATGGGCACTGAATCAGGTTTGGCTATTGGTTTCGATCAGGATTCGTCTTGGCAACCTGCGTGATCAAACTGCCATGCTAAAAAAACTCACCGACAACCAAGTTTTTAGTTTTCATCATTCAGCGGCCGTCGTGAAATTATTAATAACGAAGATGGATGAAAGATTTTAGATTTCTCTTACCATGCAAGAATGTAAATGGGTGGCTATTGTGTATGTGAAAATCGCGGAGAAGAATTTTGTCACAGAAACTGATCATGCGTAATTTCCTGTTTCGGGACATCAAAGCGGATATCATCGATAAAGTATTGAGAGGCGATAAGGGTCTTGAAAAACAAGGGAAGAAGGTGCTGAAAAGATGTGGTCGCGTGTGAGTAGACATTTTTGATGCATTTGCTGATAACAACCAGAATTCAAGTGCTGGAAGTCAGCGTTTTCGGATTCGCGAAACGCGCGGTTAATGTTCTCGGAAGTCGTGGCACATAATCTCTTTAAGTAAAACTCCCAGAAGTCAGTTGAAAAGATGTGATTTGCTCCAAGTGAAAACCCGTTGTATCAATCCAGACTATGGATCATCATTATATCATTGAGGTCAATAACTAATTTTGCCAGATTTCGAAATTATTCAGGAATGCGCGGTTGTTAGTGGTCGAATATCTGTTCAGACTTATACAACTTGGGGTCGGTCGACTTTGGTTTGCTTGGATTGAGGATTTGTTTTAATCATTGTGTTGTTTCAAGCCTGGATGCTGGATGATCGAAATACAAGTTCATTTGCAGTGCTGTCGATTGGCTGAATAGTAGTCCCTCAAATCCGTATCGCCATTCTACGATAATGCTCTCAGCCTTTAGAATGACTGAATGGCCTTAGATTTCATCTGGTTAACGAACGTCACAGTCCATTTTTAAGGATATTTTTAATGGTTTATTCACCGGCCTATGATGAGAATGGAAGCGTCGGCTTACAGCTGCAAACCATAAACCTCACCCGAGATGGAGGAGGAGCTCTCACTCAAACAAACTCAAACAAATCAGGCTGCAACACAACAGAAAATCAGAACAAACCAATCAAAGCGAGATGCTAAACGCAGAAGTCGGACTGAGAGTCGATCAAATGTAGAGAAGGCAACCCTGACACAACAGAAATGGGTAGCCGATCAAACAGACCATCAAGAAATAATCCTTAGTCGGAAAACACTTGAGTTTGTGGGAATGGAGACCATATGTAGCAACTATATTTCCAGACAGAATATGTTGTTAGGCATATTCTGAGAATACAGAGGACAGGTGAGCACTCTCTTGATCAAGCCGTAATATCGGACAGATATCGAAGAACTGCCGACCCATGCATTCACTCATGATGTCAATTCCGTTAGTGCCGGAACGTTTGCAAACCGGTCATCAGGTTCAGAAAACAGCTGAGCATACGGCTTCGTGGATGTCCGTGTTTGAAATGTAAGTCTGTTTCACCTTGAGTATGATATTTCTTCTCAGAAGTGAAAACAACATGGGGGGAGACTAAGGACTACAGTGTATGAAAAGCCAACCGACAGTGGGGCAGTTTTGACCTACTCGTCTGCACATCCGAATTCGGTATTCGCCAGTATTGCGTCATCAATGTTTAGGCGTGTAAGGGCCCTGTGCACAGAAGAGGCCGATCGAACAGCGGCCCTAATTGAGGTAAAAATCAAACTTCGGGATAGTGGATATCCAGCTAGCTTGATTAGGCATCACTTGCGAAGGGTGTTCACACCGGTAGAGAAACCCAACGGAGAATGGATCGGGACAGCCGTTATTCCATACAAACCAGGGACATCGGAGGCAATTCGAAGAATTCTAAACGTGGCCAACATTAGAGTAGCTTTCCAGAGGGGGAACACTCTGCGCTCTGCACTGGTGCAATTGAAGGATCGCCTCCCGGCAAACAGAACCAGGGACTGTGTCTACAAAATCAAGTGTAATGACTGCATCAAAGTCTATATAGGACAGACGGCCAGGGAACTATACATCAGAGTCGGAGAGCATAGTAGAAAAATAAACAGGCCGCCGAGAAACGCAGATGAATATCAAGCGTTACTGAAAGACTCGGCGATTGCGGAACACGCACTAGACACAGGACACAAAATAGATTTAGAAAATGTTGAGGTTTTGAGGCGAGGACTACGGTCCACGTCACACAGACTGATCGCCGAGGCGGTAGAAAGCGCCAAGCATTCCAGCGTCAACAGAACGGAAGGCGTAGAACTGGCTAGCGTGTGGAGAACGGTCTTGGGTCACTCGAGCTGACACGTGTTGGTGTGCGGTCATCAGTAGGAAGAGTAGTCATCACTTGGATTCCACTTGACCTCAAACCCCCTCGAACTAAATGGACACTACACTCACAACCCCACAAAGACTAAGGAAAATCTACAGCGGCACCCGAGGCGAATCATCAGGTGAAGCACTCTGAAGTGGTAAGGAAAAGAAAATCTACAGCGGCACCCGAGGCGAATCATCAGGTGAAGCACTCTGAAGTGGAAGATTAAGGAACGGAAAGCGGTCGAATTTGGAACCCTCCAACACATCGATTCATGATTTTGGCACCACACTAGCCGACAAGAGCCGTTAATTGACACTCAACACTGATTTAGTCTGAAGAGAACTTACTGATTGGTTCCCGTCTGTCTTATAACCTGGCCAATTTTGTGACCTGTTCACATTGCCTGATGAAGCTTTTGTGTCAAAAGCGAAAAGTTGCCCAAATAAAACTACCGATTGTTTACCAAGCTCTTCTGAAAACATGGGGATATTTTCATACATAGATTTACTTGTGCTTCCGAAAGCGTGAGTTGGAAAGACCTGTATGTCATCGTACCAATGACAAGATATTAAAACCAGCTAAGTAAAATACTGGCTCTAAACAACCTCATAAATTAAAAGTTCAAAGAGCTGCTATATCGCGTGAAACAACGCAAATCAACTGACGTCCGAAAACTCCAATTTTCATTCCCATATTCATGTGGCGGTGGAAATAGCACAAACATGGGAGTTAACTTAGCTGCTGATTATATCCAGTAGCTCGTAGCAAACAATAATTTGACCTGCGTCTTTGGTATTCATTTACTTCCTTCGTGTCAAATGCTCGCAGAATAGGCCGTACGAGTTAACCTAGGCCATCTACGTTACTACCCGGCCTCTGAAACGTATGACAAAACCCATATTTAAGGGGAAAGTTTCAACCGTGTTTCCTTTTCCGCGGCTGTTTTGTTGTCCTTTCCTATGCGCGAGGGCGCCTCCATAGTAAATATACTTTAAGCCCGCCGTAGCTTTCCCGTTGACTTGCAGCGGTCCTGAAGACAATGTTTTCATCTATTTCGCTGGCCATGGTGCGGTGAAATATATTTCTCTCCCAAGTGGACAAGTAAGGGTTGATATTTTTGTAACCAAGATTATGGCATGCGGCTTTCCAAAGCTATGCTAAATTGAGGACGGAGTGAATACGAGCATTGCCCCCCGTTGTTCCACATAGAACAGAGTTTATAATTAAAAGTGGCCTGCACATCCACCGAATGATAGAAAAGAAGCTACGACGTTCGGACTTCGCCCACTTTCAAGTTCAGTAGGCCTCGTCAAGATGCCATCCTGATAACATTACGTGGTTTCCGTCCTTACCCAGTTCATTTTCGCTCAACTCGCCTGCTTTCGGAGTTGATTCGTTTACATTAACAAGCTGGTGTATGTAGAATAAACAAAGATACTGGTCGAATACGGTCACTCATGCGGCATAGATGATAGGAAGACAAGATGTCATTTTTACTTCTCGAGATACAGCACGAATCTTTGCTCGTATGAATAGGCTCCCGCATACTACTTTTGAAAATGCAGTCGGCGAGGAAAAGCTGACAAACAATGTAAAAATGTTCCATCCATATTGATAATCATCAGTGTTGCGCCTTGCAGCTGCAAAATTTAACCGTTCGGCCACGGGTGGGCAAACGGCTGCCTGATTTATCAGCCGCTGATCAGGATACAACGTCGCTAAACCTGCAGTCAAAGTAAGCACATCACTAGTTACTTACTCCTGGAGTTACAACACATATAGGAAATCCATTCATTGTGTGAATCATTGTTTGTTCGGTACCAATTACAGTGTGTTATGAGTGAGATGACATTTGGAATCCTTCATTTCAATGGAAATCACCCAAAATTTTCGACGAAGATGATTGGGGCTAGAATTCTCTCCAGCGATTCGTTTGACATGCCGGACGGCATTTCACTTCTCAACGAGCATTAAATGACTTATGATGCAATTCCTTATATCAAGGCTACATGCACCCTAACAGAGTCTCTTTGTACTGAGCGTATTCTTGTGGCTTTTGATCATCCCCAATATGCAACCAAACATATTTAATTGGGATATGGAAACGGTTAAATAGGGCCGGGGGAAGGACACTTAGAGTGATATGTAAATCAGTGGTACTAATCGGTAACTGGTTATTCCGAATTTTTGGCTGCAAGCTTATCCAATCTAACATTGGCCCTTGCGTGCCCAATCCAAGTGAGGTTTACTAAATACCACCTGGTTAGCTGGCTGAAGCCATTGAGGACACGGTGGCACTGATATTCTAATAAAACAGAGCCAGTCAACAGGGTACTCAGATATAACTTCAAGGGGACGGAACAGAACGCATTCAAACGTAGTCCTTCAACTGATCCCGGTGAAAAGTTTTTAAAAAAACTTAATACTCGTTCAGCCAAAGTCGCTCTACCTCATACGAATTTTCTTGTTATTTATGGCTTGCTACAGCTCAGTGCCAAAAAATTAAACGATATCCTCAACAACATGCGTTCTAAGAAAAAGTATAACAAAATGGTGTTTTATTTGGATGCTTGTTACTCTGGCTGTATGTTCCACGGTCTTCTTCCATCAGATGCGGGGGGGTAAGTCTCCAAATTTTTCTGGCTGGCACCCGCCCCTCACAAATTGTTAGAATACGGAACTGGCCAGTACCACAAAATAAAATATCAGGCATGGTTCATGTCTGTTCTCTTGGGATCTTGATTGGAAGAAGTCCATCGCCATCTGCCAGAAGCTTCCAGCCGGATAGCGAACAACATCCAATCTTCATCGAATAATGTTGCTCTTCTGCTATGCTAGTGTCAGCTGGCTAGAAGAAGTCACTGCAATATCTGTGCAACACATGCGGTATTTGGGGTCCTTGCAGCAACTACCATTCACAGATGGAGACCGTATTTGCAAATTTCCAGTGGATCGTGGGTCTTTTATAAAAAAGTATACTTCCACGGATCAAACAACAGATTTACTGACAGTGACCTTACTACATTTGACCCTTTTCCCTAGTGGTCACACATGACTTGGGTTTTACCAGGGAAATAGACTATATATATGTATGTTATACATAGTGATGAGATTTGGACAGTCGGACCAAACTGTGGGTAGCGAGCTCCGTCCACTCTTATTTCAAGAAGTGTTTATGATTGAGGGACATTTGAGGAGTGCGCGTTTCTGATTGACCCAAGCAGCGTGTAAAACCATGGTTTTCTCTCAAGGATTTCGCAGCGACTTTTAGATTAGTGTGTTAGTTTCCGAATTCTAGGAGCTTCACGATTTCTTTGAGTCACAGTATCACTACGTCCATAATGCAACTCAATATTTCACATCATTTGATAGTAATCAGTTCGCTCTCTTTTTTGACCCCCCAAAACTGCAGTCTATGTGACAAACTCGGCCAAGGAAAAGGAAGTAAGCTATCTCGTTTTTTGCACTGACAAGAAAGTTGCCGCTTGTCTAACGACCGAACACACGTATGCCTGGATTACGGATTTGGAATACGTGAGTTTTATCGAAACTGTTGCAGATAAGCCTGCCAGTCGTAAATGGATACTTCTGTGGTAGTCACCAGTCAGTGGTAGTCCGTTTGATTCTCTTAATAACTATTTTTTTATTTCCACTGAGTCAGCCACACTGTCCAAGTAAGTTTAAATCGTTGGGTGACGGTGGAGGCTGGTGTCTTCGAGAGTAGGCAAATACTACTACTACTCGGTAACATGATTTGTTTTGGCTTCTGGAACTCCTTTCTCACCCGTGATGCAGACATATGCTGCTCGGCATCCCCTTAGTCTTGCACATCGATGCTTGCGCCCATTCACCTACCAGCCATTAGATGAATACCTCGCACACGTGGCTTACGCGGCAATGTAATATCTTACGGTTCCGCCAACGAGAGCTTGTCTACGCATTCCAAAACTAAACCTCGGTATACAGGTGGAAAATGTGGAGTAATATAGCGGAATGTTTCCTTTCTGGATTATATCGGATTGCGGCGTGCTCGGCAAAGTTATGTCGCTGACCGGCTCCGTACTTGGCGGTGATTCTCTTCAATGGTGCGGCACATTTTATTAGACTGGTGATTAATTTTCATGGACATTTCCGTCCGCAAATGACTATTCACGGCCATCACCACCACCACCTCAACCATCAACGCCACTCCCACCGCCACTGCCAACCCCAAATTTGTTGTTAATCATGAAGAAAATTTCTGGAAACGCAGCAGTCACCAATGTCCGGCAGCCCCCCAAAAAAACGAAATCATTATATGATGTTGAAAATTACCCAATGACCATCTAATCAGGTTTGCCTTCGACCTCAACCGGAGATGTGACAGAGATTATGGAATGCCATAATACCATCAGTAAAACGCGCGCTCTAAGATGGTGACCACCTGATTCTCTCTTTCACTGGTTAAAGGCGCTGCAAAGTATGTCTTTGTATCGATGTTAGTGGAGTTGCTTTAGCCATTCTCGATTCAGATCGCTTGGTTGAGCGTCTGAGGTTGCAGTAGCATGGGAATGATTGTGGGAGGCCAACAACAAGTCATTTACCCATTTAGTTTGATTCTTTTCTTTTGAATAGTACTCCACGTAAATTTTGAATGTACAAAGTAAAGTGTCAGTTTTGAGTTCGGATGGTGACAATGATGGTGGCGATGATGACGATGATGATAGTGTCAGTTTTGAGTTCGGATGGTGACAAGGATGGTGGTGGTGATGATGATGATGCTGTTGACGATGATTATCCCAGAGTTCAAATCCTTATCTTGTGTTTGGGCAAAGCATCCTGGCATGGCGGATTGTTCTGTGATTCATCAGTAGTATGCGTCGATCCATACTTTCTTTGGCTCACCTCTAGTGTTTATTTTGCTAGCCGATTTAGCTGAGCCATTTGTTACACAGGATGATTTGAAAAAAATAACAATTAGGCAACAATACCAGAGGCGAGAATGGTGATGCTGATGACGATAATAACGCTAAAGTTTCCCAACGCTCCCTTCTCAAGTACCAGAGGCGAAGATGCCGATGCTGATGACGATAATAACGCTACAGTTTCCCAACGCTCCCTTCTCGACAGTTGTGTTGAAATGAAGCACATGATGCAGTGTGCAGCATATTCAGGTGAATAAGCAATCATTCAGGTGTCACCTTATCGCCATTTTGGTCTCTCTATTCTCTCGCTGTCTCTGCCAGATAACGAATGACTCGCATTCACATTTCGCCCTTTCCAAAAATCCACCCAACATGGCAAGCCAAGTTGGCTGGACCATGTGATACGCGTGTACAATTACTGGCTGTCGAGTGGGTTGTTGTAATCCATGCTCAGTCCGAAATGTCATAAACCTAGAGGTGGACAGAACCTGACATGGCAGAAGGGAAGTAAGGATTGTATGAAAACATTGTGTTGTTTGTGTATGGTGTCTCTGAACAGTGGTGTGATCAGTGGTTTATTAGTGACAGGAGTTGCTCCATAACCCGCTTGTATTAACTCTAGTGGTTCTACTGATTTTGCCTACATTGGATCCATCTTAAAGTTGGTAAGCATATCCGTCTACCTTATATAATCTTCCTTCGGCATTAATCCTCACCCGCGCGCAGAGAGACATGAAAAAGTGTACACTGGATCAACAGTACGAGCAGGTGAAGAAGCGAACAGAAAAAAGTCACGTGTCGAAATACTGTGAAGTGGTGAGTAACGGAGAGATTCAGTTGCGTCTCGTGTGAAAAGGCAAAGGGTGACGAAAGGAGTGTAGTTGGCGAGACGACAGTGGCATTTTGTTACATTTAAAATGTGGCGGTCAAAGTCAAAAATAGCTAATTGAAGATTTCAGATTCCATGGGCGAATTGCTACGGAACGAAGAGAACCCAGGTCTATATTAATCTTCCAGATGTAACTCAGGGGAACAATAGGTGTACATAATGACTGAAAAATCGACCCGATAAGTCAACACTCGAGAAGGCAGTCAATACGTGGCCATGTGATGTGGTTTTTCGAGGTTGACCAGCGAGTGCCACTGGGTGCTGTCTTAAAGAAACAAAAATACACTGCTGATCAGTCTATTGTGGCTGAATGGTTAGGAATTCAGTCCCTGACCGGAAGATCGCTGGTTCGTCATTCCCTACAGAAGTGAGATGCGCACTTCTTTCGAATCCCAATAGAGATCAGATATCCCTACAATGTGTCTTGGTTTCTCAGAACAAATAAGCTTCAACGACAGGATGGAGTATCCGATCGAATATGAACATTCTGCTTGGCGGCAAAAGGCGAAAATGCACAGTTATGCGGGTACAAACGATCAATATAAGCACCTCACAGACTCACTGTGGAGGGATTAAAGTTTAAGCTGTACAATTTGACGACGTTGTTTGCCAACTATCTAGATGACTTCAACGATTCAGTCAGATATTCAGGCTCCATGACATAATAATCCCCATTCTAATGTACATATTGGTGGTAAACGAGAATTTGTACCTTCCACCGAGAAGTTTGTGTGGCTGCAAGACTTGCTCTGATCAAAAACAATGATGCTATGATTTCTTCATCATTCTCAATATAAGCACCTCACAGACTCACTGTGGAGGGATTAAAGTTTAAGCTGTACAATTTGACGACGTTGTTTGCCAACTATCTAGATGACTTCAACGATTCAGTCAGATATTCAGGCTCCATGACATAATAATCCCCATTCTAATGTACATATTGGTGGTAAACGAGAATTTGTACCTTCCACCGAGAAGTTTGTGTGGCTGCAAGACTTGCTCTGATCAAAAACAATGATGCTATGATTTCGTTCATCATTCAGCCCATGATGTTGGAAAGCATGATTTGAACAATAAAATAATTTATGCAAGATTTATAGGCTGGCAGGAAACAAAATCTAGAAAGCGCAATGCATCCTGAACTGGCGAGTAACACCAGACGCACATTCGGAACGTACGTCGGGCAATCGGATCCAGCGCATGTGTTACCTAAATATAGAAGGACGGACGACTTTAGACCCCTTCCTCTTTGTATGGAACAAGACGCCTCTTGAGTTGACAATTCACCGACATGCGTCTGTTTATTGTTCATTTCAGACGATGGGAAGTCTCCCAGTTGGAACGTTTCAAGGTCATTATGATCTAATGACTCACCGGAATGATGTGGTTATAACTATATGTGTTCAGCGCAATTTTCGATATTTTGAAATGTATATGGGAGCGCTCATTACTTGCACCATTTTATGTTTAGAGAACCATCCAATCTAATAAGTTGAGTTGCTTTGAAACCGATTGTGTCAGTCACTTCAGTAATAGGAAGGCCTTCCGCCATCCGAGTCGATATCGCCAAGGGCTTTCCTGTTCAGCGACGGCGCCTAGCTTTTCTTACAGTAAACGAACTGGCAAGACTCCCTACTCCAGTTCCCAAATCGGTGTTACTGCTAGTGTCTTAAGGGATTTACCATAGTTCAGTCTTCTCCGTTTTATTTGGGAAAACGAGTTATTGAGACATCCTGCAAAATTCGGCTACCGGAAGACCACCGCCTCTCTCGATAACGAGAACAAGGGTGATTAATGCACGAATCTGAACTATGTAACACCAGGTCCATCAGATAGTTATCAACTTCTCTGATAGAATGGTAAACAAATAAAAGGAAAGATGGTAATGGCGACAGGAAGATTGATGTACAGAGAGATAGGGAAATAGACAGATTGCTTAATAGATAGATAGATAGATAGATAGATAGATAGATAGATAGATAGATAGATAGATAGATAGATAGATAGATAGATAGATAGATAGATAGATAGATAGATAGATAGATAGATAGATAGATAGATAGATAGATAGATAGATAGATAGATAGATAGATAGATAGATAGATAGATAGATAGATAGATAGATAGATAGATAGATAGATAGATAGATAGATAGATAGATAGATAGATAGATAGATAGATAGATAGATAGATAGATAGATAGATAGATAGATAGATAGATAGATAGATAGATAGATAGATAGATAGATAGATAGATAGATAGATAGATAGATAGATAGATAGATAGATAGATAGATAGATAGATAGATAGATAGATAGATAGATAGATAGATAGATAGATAGATAGATAGATAGATAGATAGATAGATAGATAGATAGATAGATAGATAGATAGATAGATAGATAGATAGATAGATAGATAGATAGATAGATAGATAGATAGATAGATAGATAGATAGATAGATAGATAGATAGATAGATAGATAGATAGATAGATAGATAGATAGATAGATAGATAGATAGATAGATAGATAGATAGATAGATAGATAGATAGATAGATAGATAGATAGATAGATAGATAGATAGATAGATAGATAGATAGATAGATAGTAGATAAGATAGATAGATAGATAGATAGATAGATAGATAGATAGATAGATAGATAGATAGATAGATAGATAGATAGATAGATAGATGATAGATAGACGGATAGAATGGATCGTTTCTTGTCAATAGTTAGTAGTCCGGGAAGACAATTCTCCCATTCTCCATTAGCAGAGCTCTTGTTAACAGTAAATGATTTAATTGTTTTTCTCTTTCTAACCGAATGCTTTTGATAGACAATCCCTTTATCGGTCGCATTTGCTTTCAAGGTCTCGAAGCTTGATTTAGGCCAAAAATAAGGAGGAACACGAATTTGCTTGGCGAAAACTGCACCGTGCAGTTCAGGTACCAGTTTGTTTTCCTTACACAAATTGTTCAAAAAAGGGGAATGAATGCACGATATAAAGATCGCTTAATGTATGGATTGATTTGCTCAGTGGAAAGTGCGTGGTTAAGGTTCATGGGTGCAGGTAAAGTGTAATCAGTTCAGTATTTCAGCGGGCGTATATCGAAGCCACCCGAACATTGAACGTGGTCCATTCAGTTGGGTGGGAAATATTTTAGTCTACTGATAATCTCCCACAACTATTCTTCTTGCTTTTCGCAGCCTGACCACATCGTCAAGAAAACGTTTCACGACATTGTCATGGACGAGACAGCCCACCATAAACGATTCGTAAAGGACTTTTCCAACACGGGTGATCAAATATGTTACGAGGACGTATTCGATCAATTCCAGACGCACTGCATCACAATGCACTAGGTGAATTTGCTTCATGGTGCACACAAACAAGTGTGCAAAATATATATTCCTCAATTGCCAATGCATTCACCCATGGCGTCAGCCAAGACGAGCAGCAGTCTCAGAGAACTCCTAGTTGAGCGTCCAGCATACGACCTTTGCAGTAGGGAATTTCAGGGCAATTCTGATAATATAATCACCAGCCTTCTTGTTCGTTTCCTAATATTGGACGTTCCTCCCAAAATATGGTGTTCAGCTGTTTGCGGATCAGCTTTCTGAGAGAGTTTTTGTCTATGAACCTTATCAGCAGGGGAATCATGGAAGGTGTAGAGTTATTTAGATTAATTGGAATAATAAACTATCCGAAGTGTTTTGGATATACAATTCTAAGGAGTGAACAAGTGAACATATCAAAACTGACAGCAGCTGAATGACGTGGTCTGAGTGCAGTGTAGAGAAGTTCAGTTCAGTTCAGTTCAGTTCAGTTCAGTTCAGTTCAGTTCAGTTCAGTTCAGTTCAGTTCAGTTCAGTTCAGTTCAGTTCAGTTCAGTTCAGTTCAGTTCAGTTCAGTTCAGTTCAGTTCAGTTCAGTTCAGTTCAGTTCAGTTCAGTTCAGTTCAGTTCAGTTCAGTTCAGTTCAGTTCAGTTCAGTTCAGTTCAGTTCAGTTCAGTTCAGTTCAGTTCAGTTCAGTTCAGTTCAGTTCAGTTCAGTTCAGTTCAGTTCAGTTCAGTTCAGTTCAGTTCAGTTCAGTTCAGTTCAGTTCAGTTCAGTTCAGTTCAGTTCAGTTCAGTTCAGTTCAGTTCAGTTCAGTTCAGTTCAGTTCAGTTCAGTTCAGTTCAGTTCAGTTCAGTTCAGTTCAGTTCAGTTCAGTTCAGTTCAGTTCAGTTCAGTTCAGTTCAGTTCAGTTCAGTTCAGTTCAGTTCAGTTCAGTTCAGTTCAGTTCAGTTCAGTTCAGTTCAGTTCAGTTCAGTTCAGTTCAGTTCGGGCCCAGTAACCGCTCCGCCTTCAGCGTGCATCACTGAAAATCTTCCCCACTCCTAATATAGTTGGGAATCCTGAATTCCGTTGGTGTCCGTTAGGGTGAATCTTGTGTGAACACACTGTCCTGTTACTTTGATAGTATTTTAAGGCATTGGTCGAAACCTGTGTTGAACACGTATGATTCTGATTCCGTCGTATGCGTGGTGAATATTTCGTTTGCATGCCTAGACTGGTTTCGTAGCTGAGATTAACTTGTCTCTGTGTTTTCAGGTCCCAGAGGTAGCTGAGCACACAACTCATCTAATGGAGATGTGCAAAGCCGGATATGAAGCCGAAACCGTCATCGAGTCTGCCCACAGCGTATGGACCTAACGGAAACGCACTTTGTTCTGTGATTCTGCCAAAATAAAATGAATTGCAGTCGTTCCATATCGTGTTTTGTTTACATTACAAGACATGCGTTGCATTTTCCCATCAAACTGGCGTTTAAGTAACCATCCGGGATAAACTGAAGGAAGTCAGACAAAATCGTCCGGATTCTCAATACTTGTGGACTGATGATAATAGACTGGCCAATCAATGCAGTTTGTACAGTTAGGAAAACGTCTGTGGACCCGAACACACTCCTCAAATTCCAATGTTTCCTCTTATTCCCTCTAAGGCACCAGCGATGCATAGTCACACTTAACCCCATAGACTTTAAATAAGTTCTCATACAGCCAGTCACAACTTAATTGGATGCTCAGTTGAAGTCATCTGGACCATGCAATTTAGTCTAAAATTCAGACCGGTTATTTGTATTTGTCTGTTGTGCAATTGCTTTCTTTCGACACTGAGAACCTCAAATTGTGTTGCTGCTCATAAGTTCGCTGTATATAATTCAGTAGCTCACTACCGGTCTCACTTTTCCGGATTTCGTTAGACTGGCGTTCAAATCAAACGAGGCTGATAGCAAATTGCAGACAAATAAATCAGGGACGAATCAACGTCACTAAGTATGTGCCATGTGACAGTTGATTGATAAGTTCCCCAGATGTCTTTCTTGTGACCAACGTAAAAAATCATTCCAAACCGGAAACTCCTCTGCTGTTGGCTAGATATGTCAACCCACAGACTGAGATGGAAGCTTTTGTGGACTACAGTGTACAAAACATCCTACGCCGCACTGAACTTGATGCCGTTCCGTAACATCCTCTCTAGTGGAGGCAGACCACTATATAACACAAGCATGAAGCACGTCATCATTTGCTAGTTTGTAAGTAGTTCCACTGACTGCAAGTCCCTGTAGATAAACAACCCAAGGACAATGGGTTTCTTGTTCAGATAACTTTCATATTGTGACTCTCTGTGATCGGTAGCCAGCAGTGATTACAGTGAGCATTTTCCTCCATTGTAAGCAATGTGTTTCACCAGGAAAATCACTGGCACTCTATGACATTTAAACAAATCACCAGGGTGTGGAAATTCAGCCAACACACCAAATTAAACTGTAATCTGATTATTTCGGTTACGCATGTACTACTGACAAAATACGAAAAGGTTATAAAGGAAGCAAAATAAAGGTACAAAACACCACAAGCTTCTTCCGAAATGACTTAGAGACTTTGCAAAAACTTCCCAAGACACCTAATGAGCTCAATTGATGATGCTAAATAAATAAAATGTGGTTCTCACCGTAGAATCTCGGACCTTGTTGGACTCTACAACACGGTCCGTTTAGAACAGTTAAGGACGACTTATTAATTTCGGAAATTGTTCGTTGCTCATGGTTCTACCCCTAATGTGGTATAGCTGTATATATTTGCAACATTCCAAGTGACGTCATGTTGGATTTAACGAACCTCTGATCAGTCATTGTCGAGGAAATCATCTCACGCAGGCATTTCCGATCATCCTCATCATCATCA
The DNA here is from genome assembly GCF_000715545.1 of Opisthorchis viverrini. NCBI lineage: Eukaryota > Metazoa > Platyhelminthes > Trematoda > Opisthorchiida > Opisthorchiidae > Opisthorchis > Opisthorchis viverrini. The sequence goes on from NW_008752353.1 coordinate 39,533, forward strand.
GCATCAGCATCATCACGATCGTCACCCTCGATAATTTTGCACCCAATTCTATGAATTACTGATGTAGGACTGATTACGCGCTTCGTTCATACTCATTAGTCTTGTTTATGACCAGAACGTTACGTAGTATTTGGCATTCATCAAACGTCCAATCCCTGTTCAAACTTGACACAGCGCGCTCGCCATGACAAAGCAAAATGAGCTTCATCGTCAAAGGATATCATCGTCAACATCATCATGACCATCATCACCGGTACGCATTCCATTCATCAAACGTCCAATCCCTGTTCAAACTTGACACAGCACGCTCGCCATGACAAAGCAAAATGCGCTTCATCATCAAAGGATATCATCATCAACGTCATCATCACCATCATCACCGGTAACAGTAACCGCTCATCCTTCAGTGTGCATCACTGAAAACCTTCCCCACCGTTTACATATTTGGCACATTTTCTGGGAGGGCTGAATTCTGTTCATGTACGTTAAGGTGAATCTTGTGTGGACACACATTCCTGTTAATTTGATAGCATTCGTCCGAACCTGTTTTTGAGATGTAAGTATGATACTGGATCCGTCGTGTGCGTGGTGAACATTTCGTTTTGCATTCGTAGTTGAAAATAAATTATCTTTCTGGTTTTAGGTCCCAGAGGTAGCTGAGCACACAGTTCATTTAATGGATCTGTGTTAGGCCGGATACGAGGCGAATACCCACATCAAGTCTGTCCACAGCGTCTACTCCTAACTGACACGCACTGTGTTGTGTGATTCTGCAAAATTAAGATGAATTGCATATGTTCCTTATAATGTATTGCTACCGGTACAATACATGGGTTGCAATTTTCCATCAAAATGGCGGTCAAAAGTCGTCCAGTTTATACAGATGGAATTAAAGTAAATTGGTCCGGATACTCATGTCCTCATTATTAGGACGCTTTCTCAACTCAGACGTACTATTGCCCGTTAAATGCACAGGACTGATAATAATAAACCGGCCAGTCAGCGCAGTTGGGATGGTTAGCGGGTGTTCTGCTCACTAAAACACGCCACCCAAATTGCAGGTTTTTCTCTTATTTTATTGTGACCGGACCAAGGCGTCTTAGTCAAACTTGGCCCCACAGACTTTAAATAAGTTTTCATACAGCCTGTCTTAATTTCTCCGGGTGCTTAGTTGAATTCTTTATGACGGTGACAGTTTGTCCCACAACCGGATTGGTTATTTGAAATCGTCCGTTTTGCATTTGCTTACTTTCGACCCTGGCAACTTGATATCGTATTGCTACTCATAAGTCCGCTGCGCACACTTCAACAGCTCACCACTTGTCTTGGGGTTACGTTAGAATTGGGTGTTCAATTGTGACAAATTTGATGGGTAATCGCAGACAAACAAACGCGGAGTGGATGCCGTGTAACAGGTGCGTAACGAAGAAATCCGAGAGAAAAAACTCATGAGCTTCACAAATTTGATTGCAGGTTGTGGCAATTTTTGAGATATGTGGGGCGACTCAACATTGTAATAAATTGGTTTTATAACTCACCATCAGTATAGGAGGTTTAGCACGGCCTAAAAATGAAGCAGATGAATAATTTTTGAAGTATCTAGTTGAAAGCCTGGATATTTGGTCGGATTTTCAACATTAAAGCGGCCTAGAAGAATTGGAGATTCAGTCAGAAAATATTTATGTAATAATTTAATAAATTTACTGCGTGGATCTTCCTAAATTTAAAGGATCCGAGTCTTTCGAAGCAATGTTTCTTATATGCACTGGTTAGCAGTTTATCATGGAAATGTCGTCGTGGACGATGTATCTAGGGGCAGATAAGAGGTAAACGTTTCTGGAGTTGAAAGTCAGTCAGTTTGTTTGGGATGGACAAAATAGAAGCAGTGACCCAAAACGTTGGTTGTATTTCTCCAGTGCACATGAGGCAGCTCCTTACTCAGCGAACAAATTTTCTGGGGCAATACTACCTCCGTAAACGCGGTGGGTTTCCTTCACACCATAACACCTAAGACAACATCATCTGTCAGTATGCATGCATCCCCACACGTGTTTATGGTTGGGTGAGATTTAGCGATCGGGTAAATGGAGTTCCAGAAATCTATGTGAAATGTGGATTTGGCCGGGTAGAGAGCGAGCCTGAAAATGACAGGGTAAAAATCAAAATATACGATGCTTACAGTGCAAGACTGTTTGGGCGTCCGCCTGTAAACTTTAGCTTGCTTGTATTGACAACGGTTATAGAATGTGAGGTGCAAAGATTTTACTGCATAATTGCTTTCGAAGTGTAAGGCATACTTGGTTGATATTCCGAGTTATGTTCCGGAAGTTCCCCTGTAAGTATTCAGTTTATCACAATGGGCCCTAAAACCATGTGTTGAAATTGTGGATACCTATATAACTAATGATTCAAATGCATGCTTTTTACTGGTTCAGAAATTCAACCCCGTTTTCGGTATATTCGAATTGTTTGCAAATGCAGATTCATGTCACAATCTCCCTGTTCGCAGGCAATTACCGAAACTATTGAGTCATATCTAAGATGTAAGTACTTCAAGGATTCTTACATTGATTAGCACATTTTGCATCCAAGCAAACGAGCTTTACCGAAAGTAACTGTCCAAGGAATATCGCATTTTAACCCTAGTAGCTAATATCACATTGCCCAATGCTATAAACTGAGAAAAAGATCATACCATTATCGCGCTATCGTTGCTACTGAGAAGGAATGCAACTGAGTAAAATGATGACGCAGGTAGACACATTCCAGCCTCATCAAAAAGTTCACGGTACTGAAGGGTAGTCAGTGTCTTCTTTAGGATGAAAAGCGTATATGAAATAAAGAAGGCACAATATGGTGAAAAACACTCTCAAACTATCAACCAATTGACCACAACAGAAGAGGGAAAATCATTTTGGACACATATATGTGATACGAAAGTCAGCCACCTGGCACATCCGGGGGTATTAAAAACCATACATGCGAGCTCATACGAATCAACATTGGCACATCGAAACTTCGAGTTGCCCGGAACCGCGTGGAAATCATCTGAAAACCTGGTCCCGAATGCGTGGTCATGGTAGTTTCAGCGTGATTGTCTTCAAAGTCAACTTCATTATTACAAGCTGGATGTGAAGCGGGTCGGATTGACATTTCGGTTTCCTATTCTGAACCCGCAGACCAGATGATGTTTCTGTGAAAAAAAAGCAATTTGTGTATTGTGGCGTAGCACAAGTGTCTTTGAGCTGGTGTGGATTAAATAAATGGGCTGTTTATACTGCTTCCATGATTATCAGTATGTTTAAATTACCACTAAATTATGTCTTTCGGCGCAAATTAGAAGCGGCAGGTTCAAAATGACCACCTTTCAAAACACATCTGCCTGGTGATCACCTTCTTGAATAGCCTACCAGAGGAACAGAGAACGAAGTTTAAATGTTCTTTCAAAATTCAAAATGTGTTTGCTCTCACTGAAGTGGTGTCTAGTCCTTGCATGTTTTGGCAATGATGGGCTCCGACTTTTATTTCGCTCACATTGTGCGAAATGTTTAGAAGTCTTGCTGATACGATGGCGATAAAAAGCTAAACATCTGATGTAGACTTCATAATCAAATTCACTGAATGCTGCATTTTTCTGACACCGCTCAGTACACTTGGATTGTTCAGCCACCGGCTCATTCATCAAATGTAGTGTGTTCTAAAAATTAGAAGTTGTTTTTGCGGTGGGTATGCTTAGTGATTAGCGTCAAACGTGTATTTGAAGACGTGCGTGTCATTTCATTTACACGTTTAGTCAGACAAAAAGCCATAATGTGAAAACTGGCGTGTACTGGTCATTTCTCATATGTCACCAATGTATATTGCTCATCCAAATAATGAAAGTCAGCCTTGCTTATTGTTTATATTTTCTGATCAACAGATTGTTAAGTTCAGCGCATAATCAAAAATGCATAAAGACGCTTGTTTATTCTAGCTGGCTTCCTCAATCGAACCTTGTGCATGCAATGTTGTTGTGCTGCATTTTGTCTAGTCTCCATCAACATCAAAATGTCCTCCGATTCTCAGCATGTTCAGATCTTCAACACTTTTATTGAAACTGCATTTTAAATTGGCGCAAGTTGGATATACAAAAATGGACGAAAAACGCCGGTTACTTATTTGTTAGATTTCTGTTTCAACATTACATCCGGCTGGACTGTGCAAGGATATTCTCACCAAATCTGAAATACACGCAACCACTTTATGGATGAATATTGAGAAGCATTTAAAATGAGAAATCTCAAAATTGTGATAGACTGGGTTGGTTTTTCACCATCTGCATTGGGAGGTTCATCGGGGCCCAAACAATAGAATAAATAATTTATAAATAAAATAACACTTGTATTCCTGCACATTTTGTGAGATTTCCGACAATCAAGCGGTTTAACACATTTGCCTTTTTTATTTGACTATTGAAAAATAATATTGTGTCCGTTATCCCAAATATGAAAGTAACGATTAACTAAAAACAGCTTTTGTGATATACGTTGCTGATTGGTTCGTTGTGGAACTAACAAACTCACACAGCTCAGACTGAAGAACGAATAAAGCAGTCCAATCAGTTCCATAGGCCTGATTGCGGATTGTGACACATTTTCTAGCTCATCACATTATTCCAAATATTAGCAGTGTGCGCCATAACATGAAATTGTTCCCCAATCAACGTGTTTATAATTGGTTCTTTGTTTTGTGTTGAATATAAATGTGGAAACTTTCAACGGAGCGTTTGAGATGGCAAACCGTATATACGGCTTCGTACCACCTAATAAGCCCTCTGCTTAGTGGTTGAAGTTTTTCTTTATTTTCACATTATTCACAAGACCCTCATTTGTCGAATTCACGGTTAAAACCCTACATTGTATTGCATATCCGTTGCAGCGTCACTTTCAACGGAGCAAACTGAGGTCAGACAATAATTTGTCTGAGCAATCGCTGGGAAAATTGGTGACTTGACTCAAATTGGCTTTAATTATCATGTCATTTTCTCAAGGCTTCTGAAAGCTCGGTTGCAATACAAGATTATTCGATAGAACATATTGTTTGATAAAGAATTGAAATAAATGTAAGCTTCTCAAATAAAGAGTATTCACGTGGATCACATATCAACATCGGTGGTTACTTATGTATATGAATAGCAGTTACTCCAAACAGTCAGTAATATAGTGACTTAAGGGTAATAACAACATAAACATACCTGTCTTATGTTCGCGTCGACTTCATCATGTTCTCAGGATAATCCCTCTTAGCTCGGTCGCTCTCGGTGCACCAGTTTAAAAGATAATGCACAAAATTGACGTACCTACGTATTTCCTCGATAAACATATGCACACAGGGTCAGGCGCGAACAGCACGTTACGGATGATAACGCCAAAAACACCCTCGTCCTTGTCAGATTTGGAACGTTCTACAGAGTAAATTACCACGTAAAATTGTCAAAGTTCCAGAAGCCCCGGTGGACGTTTGCTTATTTATTTTTGCAAATACGTAATACATCAGCGACCGGAGTACTCCCTTTTCATTTCTGAAGGGTACTCTGATAAGTCTTCTGCTTCTAGCTTGAATTTTGCCACCCATCAGACAACTTAATTTTCAAACCATCCAAATTGCTCATGCCGAGGTGAAAAAAGTGTGGTGTAATAGTTGGTCTTCGAATTTCCTGACATTTTCCCCATCATTTTCAGAAAAAACATTTTGCAATCCTCCTGTTGATAATACATTCGGGTCCCAAAACTGTGAATCCGAAACAAGTTGCGAAAACTCCAAACGTTTCTGCGTATGTTGACACTTTACCTCGGGATTATTATGTGAAATAAGACGACCTGTCATTCACCATAAATGATTTACTACACGAATATGAATATGTTACGCTGAGTATTCTGCATAAGCGGCATCCCGCTTCACAGCCGCAGTAAATGCCGTCGTTTTGTCAATAAACTCGAAGGTGATTTGCTCCAGTGCTATTAACTGTAGTCGTGTTCTGGTAAGGAGCGATAAGGTCCAACTGTCTAAACCAAACTTGCTGCTGGACACATTTCGTCATATTCAAAATGTGCACCGGATCATAGGGTAGTCAGCCTACACTAAAGATTGCACGGCGTCCTGTTTGTGAGCATAGAAAGTAGCAAAAGTCAAAATATGGCGAAGATGTTTACATGTATTCAGCAGAAGGAACAATGCGATAGTCGCAAATTCATCTTAAATTCACAAGGGTATTAAGGAAATCGATTGCTTGTCGATCAAAAGGCCCTGAAAACTATATATGCCAATTTGTGCAGAACACTTGAGTAATCACAAGTCTTTGATTCGTTAGCAAGCAACTGCAGATTGTCCACGAACATGACCACGAATAAGTAGTGGTAGTTGTTCCAACATTACAGTCCTCAAATTGAACAGATGTGGAGGATAATAAAATATTTTAACCGCGATCATAAGAGTTAAAAGAGCTCAAATGAGCAATTATAATGGACAAATCATTTCTCGTGAATCTCTGTACAATTACCAACAAGGCAGTTAAATTTTAGAGGGAAATTTCAAGTGCGACAAGCACATGGTTTAAGCTTTTCCCTGATCGCATCGTGGACATTTTCAATTCGACAAATGTAAACATCGACCTAATTCAGCATGGTTCAAACAATGTACACCATGAATGGTAATTAAAGAACCCGCTGATTGAATTCCTGCAAACTTTACAAGAGTACAGAAAATGAGCCATCCAGTGGCATTTCGGTTTTTGTCTTAAACATTCTATCGTGTACATTCTTCCATCAGGAAACGTTTTGGGCGTATTGAAGCAGGTTTTAGGACTTGCGTTGAAAACTGCGTGGTTCTTCTTTAGTTATGCTGGAAATAATGAACAAGCAAAAAGCGGACTAAGTTGTTAATTAAACAGGCACGGCTCATTATCCCTAGGAGAAGAAATTGTGATAAGTTCCATTACGTACTCTTTGTAAATCAAAATATCGCCTATGTCCACCGTAACATGAAATCCTATCCCGCTGATTTGCATTGCGCTACTGAATCGTCCTTCATTTTTGGCTCTCGCCCCGTCATTTCTGTTTCGATTGTTGGTTCTGCAGACATCACAGGGTTTTGCACTCGAATTTCAGAGCCGATTCTCAAGTTGCTTATCTGACTGGCTCTGATTTGTTCACAAAATACTCCGAACGTCCAGGGATATAATAGCCCGCGTCCAAGTCACATTTAAATCAACGGATATGACCAGCGATGGTTCGGCGGATATTGTCCTACATTTTTTACCGAATATAGGGTCCCGGCTGTGGGATGCTTTGGCCAGCTTCATTTTTAACGTAAGGTTCTCACTTTGTGTATTCCTACTAGTAATTCCATTGAGGGTTACTCTAGCAATTCCAAAATCCATAAAATCATGATATTCATTAACTTTGAATATATATATCCAATATTCTTACTCCACAATCTTTTGTAATTCATAGCCGTGAGCAGTCAAAGTGCTGTATAAAACATTCGTAGATACAACTGCAAGACACCTTCGGAATCAGGGTGTGACACGCGCACACATCTCATAGCAGCACGATATGACATGGATGCCATTTACGTGTTATATGTTATGAACTCATACAACGATTGCGGAAGTAATTACGCATTGCGGGCACGTGCGCCGTGAAATGGTACACATTCTACTTTGAAGTACTGAACAAATACTGAACCCAGTACAGCGAATTTGGAGTTTAAAGCAGTCATCAGCCTTACTTGAAGGCACGTTGCATACAATATCAAGATTAGAGGAATGAAAAATGGTATCTAGTGTGTGTTTTGCGAAACAGTGAGTTCCCATAAGCCAAGTCGTACAGTGAACAAGTTAAAAAGCCGGATGACTGAGTTGGGTCGATCGTGTTGTAGACGTTTCTCTCTGCACCCTAATATTTAAGATCATCAAACATGGAGCTCTCGAAAGTGATTGCGTGCAATCCTTAACGAAAAGACAAATACACACCTAGATAACGTCACTAAACATATATTTTACCCGCTGAAACCTGATGCCTATTATTGAGCAAATGCAGGGTTATATATGTGTACGATCGGATTTTCTGGTTTCCAACAATTGTCCTGTTTATTCACGTTCCCGCCGCTTGAAACAAGACCATCAAACAAACCTTCGCACACCTCCATGAATTTGGTTATCATCTAGTTCTGTATGGGATGTTTTGTTTCCAGAACACGTTGCCTTCTTTGTGGGTCATGAACTATTACAAGAGAATAACCGTAGATTAGGCCGATGGTATCTGACCTCTGACATTATATCGACGCGGTCTGTATAGGAACACACTAGAGGAACGCTGATGTGATTCATGGCGGAATTGCACAAGAAGTATCACACGACGTCGTATTCAATAATGCGGGTTGAGTCGAATGCTCCTCGAAAATCCAGGAACGTTAGAATGGTGGGTCGCTTATACGTGTGGCGTTGTTCTACCGACTGACAGTGTGACGATTTCGCCAACACAACCGCTTCCAGGCTGAAATCCCGCTTGCTGCTCTTGAGCCAGTGTCTCACGAGCCACTGTAAGGCGACGAATCACAATTGACGCCAACAGTCCCGTGAGAACCGGGGAAAAGTTGATCCCTCTGTCGTTGCCAGGGTCACTAAGCGCCCTGTTTTTGAAAACGGGCACTATCAACGATTCTCACCAGTTATCTGAGACAGACTCCTTTTCCAAACGCAAACAAACATATCGGACAAGCGCCCTCTGGGGACTTCACACTCGTCTTTTAACAGTGCGGGTGCAAGGGCATCCGGACCGGGAGCTCGGTGGCGCTTGAGAGAACATATAAAGTCGTAAACATTTACGAGGTCGTAGGTGGTTCCACGTGCACTGTCCAGGGTTTTTCTTAACCTGTGGGCCCTAAATGAGTGTAGGCTGGTGGCCACGACAGTTACTGTTCGAAGTACTCGGCCCACCGTTCGAGGCGTTCTTCTTTGTTCCAGATGGTCTTTCCATTCTGATGTTTGATGGTTTCGCTCACAGGTGGCTTCCGGCGACCAGTCGCACGGATCAACTTGAATAATTTTCGGGCATTACCGGCTTTCTGGGCTTCTTCCAATTTTCTGCTCTCTGTGTCCACTTTACCTCACGGTAGGGTCGCAAGCTCACTTTTACTTGACGTCTGTTTACTCTGTGCATCACTTTATTTTCGGGACCGGCTGGGATGTTTCCTCGAGATTTGAGTAGTGGTGCCGTTTGGTTTGATATCCAGTGCTTGGGTGCGTCTGGTTAGGTCCTGCCATGTGCAAAATCCTCAGCACCATGCGAACAGGTGGCAATCTTGTCCCAGTATGATTTCTCAACTGATGGTGTGGCATTTGGAAGAGACTCTAGAAGATTATTGTAAGTTCGTCCGACATCCAGGTCCGCCAGTCTTACAATTTTCAGGGATTCGTCCGCACCTTACGCGGCTCCGTTAAACGTATGGAGAAACGACTCCGGACGAGCGCGTAGTGAGCGTTCACAAGTCTGTTCCGAAACGATCTGCAGTTATTCATTGATCCACGCGATCAGTAACTAATGGCAGTTTGGCCGATGTGACTTTGTGGCCGGTCTGCCGTTGGAATATACCAAGTGGCCAGAGGACTCCGGCTATCTCACTATTTTGCTGAGTACTGGCTTAAAAGTGATGAACTATAATTCGAGTTTAGATGGCTACGTACGTTCGTTATCGCTGACTTCTCACCCTGCGTCGTGCACAACAATTTCGTATATGTCGACAAAATGTCGGCTTTTCCATCGGCTTTACAATTCATTAAGTCACGCTGACAGCCCTCAACTTTTCCAGTCATGTACGTGGTGTTACGATAAATATAGTCACCGCTTTTATGAATTTTTATGGTGTTATTTGCTCTGAATTTCTTTGAGACTCCTCCCATTGTCAAGCGATTTTTATCTTCTCGTATTCGGCGATTTGGTTCCCTTTTGACCGCTGAGCATTCTAATCAATCTATTCCTGTCTGTTTGTCATTTTGGTGATGATCAATAAACCCAAATCTATCTGCTGGTTTATTTTGATTATTTCTGTCCGGTTGTCTCTGATTACTGCAGTTCAAAATGAAACAGTTTCATCATCAGATGGGGGACAGAAAATCCGCCCCCAAAACCCTCAAAGAAAATGCTGCGCAAGATGTCGGCGGAGCTCCTCTTTGTGCTGGTGTTCTCAAGTTGACCGTATGCGAAACTTTTGCCAGCCGTTTGCAAGCCACACTTCTCAAGTTGTAAACACCACCAACATGACACAAGGGCGGAATGTAGGAGGAAAGGGTAAAGTATGACACTGCCGGAGAAGTTGTTCCTTTCACTAAATTCGGCATTGCAGGTAAATACACCTTAAAAGAAAATATAATACCTTCAAACGGGGCTTATGATTTATGTATGCTGAAAACGTTTTTTCTACATGTGGGAATAAACAGGCGTTATTGATGGCGCCTGGTTGGAAGCTTCATAATGGAGCTTAAATATAGATCAAATAAATCACTAAAATCAGTAAAAAGTCCACACGCAAAAACATTCTTTTGGCTTGGATTTGATAGGTTCTTACAGAGATCTCTAGTAGATATTCTGTGGAAGGATATAATTTTCAGTTTCACGGTTTCTTTTATTTACGTCTACAAGAGTGGACATGTCTGATGTCCTGTAACACAATAATTGACCAAGCCAACCGGTCGTCTATGCACAGTAGCGCATGAAAAGTATCACCTAAATAATTATTTTTTGCTCCAGTTGATCTGGTAGTCAAAAGCCCAAAAAAAATTCCATTTCAATCCTTTATCTTATTTAAATGCACCTTTTGTACGTGATCATGTATATTTTCAGATGACACTTTTGTTGCTCTACCATTCAGACATAGTTGAAACACCAATCATTATGTGTATTCGCGATGGTCCATTCGCCATTGTTATCTACACTTAGCTCTCTTAATTTCAATGTGTGCTTAACAAAACAGCGTTTTCTCCGAGGTGTAAACAAAACGTTCAAGCTGTTTGGTCGCATTTTTTGTAGAATGTTCTGACTTTCAGTGTGTGGTATCCTCTGATGTAATGTATACAAACACACCTCCGATTTATTCCCACTAACAAGCAAATGCTCACGTTCATGAGGGTTAGTCAGACTAATAATATGACATTCGTCTCGAGACGCAGTGATATTCAACTGCTCACATGAATTTTAGAGGAATAAGTGTTTTCAGTTGCTTGAGATGTGGCCGATGATCAAAAAACCTGACAGCGCTTTTCCTTGTTACGGCATACGTCGGTTTCAACGAGTAGACATTTTTTCTAAAATGCTTAATCTCGTGAAACTACTATTAAAACAATAGAATACAATCGTTTCCCGTAAATATATATGACATCGCACTTCAGGAAGTCCTTGACAAGTAAAAGCTCCCAGAGAATTCCACAAATATATAACAGTCAAGAATCATTTATTGGTGTGGCTAGTTGTTCTCAGTGGAGTGGACCTTTGGGATGAAGTGTGGTTGATTTCAACGAAACGACCTCTACAGTGGAAATGCTCTTTTGAAGCTCCGGGTAAGTAACCCCAAATTGTCTCCTGTCTTCAATAAGATTCTTCTTTCCCCACAGTTGTAATCGCACATGGCTCGTAATTTCATACAATACTATCCAAATGACAGTGTATTACATATCCGGAAGTTTGAATGCGTACCTCCTGGCCTCTCACATAATAATACAAAGCTTTTTGATGCTTGTAATTCCAATGGGCCAAAAAATGCATTCGTATGATTTTCTAACAATTGTATCTATTCTCATTTCCACATTCACCTCACGGGTGACCAGGTGACCACTAACGCAGTGCAATCTTCTAGAGATTTTTTATCGAAACACTCGGAATTAATTCCTAGGTCGAAATAGTGAGCTGTTCGAAGTGGAATGAATTGCCACATTTCGATCCAGGACCGATTGCGCTTTAAATTCATTCACGTCACGTGAAAAACTTATGTTGCTGAATTCTATAAAATATCAGAGCAACCCACTTCCTCTCCAATGGTATTTGAGTCGACTTGCACAGCATATTGTAAGCTTTGCGTTTAACAAAAGATATTTGAAGCCTCTGTAATGCTCTTAAAAAAGCTGGAATATTTGGAAGACCTCCGCATTGCAAGCAATGTGTGGATTCCAATTTCATTGCAAATGGAGGCATTATTTATCCGACGATCACTTGATTTGGCTCTTTAACTTGGGACTACATAGAAACAAAGTTTGAACGCGTTTATATCATGCCAGTTCTAGAAGACACTTCTAGTGGATACTTCGCATTAAGCAACAATTGAAGGTGGTTTACATTATCGAATCTCACTTTTGACGAGATGGGCAGTGTATTGTCTCTCTATATTGGACGAGAACCTTGAGCGCGCGGTGTAAAATCAGTAATTAAATGCATGACACCACTACATGCAGTCTTTATATCATTATTTATGCTTTACTGAACGGCAATATTTTCAACTGCAAGCGAAGAGTAGGAGGCTCTCTGAGAGTCCCAACGGCGTATGTTTCAACCAGATGTGGACAACTGGAATGTTTACAGTCTCTTCAGTGTACGTATGTTACCATCCCTTAATTTAGTTATCAGGAGCAAACTAGCGTAACTTCTGATCATGAGAAGCTTAAGCACCAGGCAATCAACGGCGAAAATCATCGGAGCAATTAACTTCAATTACTCAAATATATTAGTCGAACTAGAAAACGCTACCTTAAGCTATCTTTCTGAACAATAAGGATTTGTCAAGTTATTTTGACCTGCGTGACTTCCCTACAGTTGTAATCGCACATGGCTCGTAATTTCATACAATACTATCCAAATGACAGTGTATTACATATCCGGAAGTTTGAATGCGTACCTCCTGGCCTCTCACATAATAATACAAAGCTTTTTGATGCTTGTAATTCCAATGGGCCAAAAAATGCATTCGTATGATTTTCTAACAATTGTATCTATTCTCATTTCCACATTCACCTCACGGGTGACCAGGTGACCACTAACGCAGTGCAATCTTCTAGAGATTTTTTTATCGAAACACTCGGAATTAATTCCTAGGTCGAAATAGTGAGCTGTTCGAAGTGGAATGAATTGCCACATTTCGATCCAGGACCGATTGCGCTTTAAATTCATTCACGTCACGTGAAAAACTTATGTTGCTGAATTCTATAAAATATCAGAGCAACCCACTTCCTCTCCAATGGTATTTGAGTCGACTTGCACAGCATATTGTAAGCTTTGCGTTTAACAAAAGATATTTGAAGCCTCTGTAATGCTCTTAAAAAAGCTGGAATATTTGGAAGACCTCCGCATTGCAAGCAATGTGTGGATTCCAATTTCATTGCAAATGGAGGCATTATTTATCCGACGATCACTTGATTTGGCTCTTTAACTTGGGACTACATAGAAACAAAGTTTGAACGCGTTTATATCATGCCAGTTCTAGAAGACACTTCTAGTGGATACTTCGCATTAAGCAACAATTGAAGGTGGTTTACATTATCGAATCTCACTTTTGATGGGCAGGGCAGTGTATTGTCTCTCTATATTGGACGAGAAACTTGAGCGCGCGGTGTAAAATCAGTAATTAAATGCATGACACCACGCAGTCTTTACTTTATATCATTATTTATGCTTTACTGAACGGCAATATTTTCAACTGCAAGCGAAGAGTAGGAGGCTCTCTGAGAGTCCCAACGGCGTATGTTTCAACCAGATGTGGACAACTGGAATGTTTACAGTCTCTTCAGTGTACGTATGTCACCATCCCTTAATTTAGTTATCAGGAGCAAACTAGCGTAACTTCTGATCATGAGAAGCTTAAGCACCAGGCAATCAACGGCGAAAATCATCGGAGCAATTAACTTCAATTACTCAAATATATTAGTCGAACTAGAAAACGCTACCTTAAGCTATCTTTCTGAACAATAAGGATTTGTCAAGTTATTTTGACCTGCGTGACTTTTTACCGAAATTTGGACACCTTGAATGACGCGAAACAGTATTTTTGGTTACTTACATATCACAAAGTATTGCACCTATAAAAGTGGCATATAATGGCTCCCGTCGAGTATTCGAAAACACTTATTCCCTGAAAGCCTGTTGCATTTTTAGCCACTCGCCAAGACGTAACCTTAAAATAGTAGTGGAGTATCTCGTACGAATGTTGGGCCCTAAACTCTGGTACGCTGAAGATTATTTCCGCGAAGGAGATGAATTGTAGCGTGACTCTATCCACATATATGTTGCTTGTTTGCATCATCAACGGCAGTTGAGCTGCAAATGCCGACTAAACATCCTCCTGCAAGACATTTGTGGCATCATCCACCAAAAGGATTTCATGAAATTTCGTTTTTATTTGCTGCAAACACTATGGCACATTTTCCGAGATTAAAAAATTCGCCACTCGGCAGCCTCGAGTGTTAATTGGAATGAGCGCATGTCTGATACGGGAAATAATCACGTTCTTGAAGACAGCCGACGAGGTGTAAAAACGGCTGTTCAAGAATACACGGGTCCAAGTAAACCGTAAAACACGTATTCCTATACACAAATTCAAGCAATTGACCCGAATTGCGTTTCGTCGTTGTATAATTTTAGAGACATAGCAGCATTTTGGTTGAACCTTTCAGAGTCTACTAAGATTGATGAACTGCATGAGAAACAGTGTCGAAGTAATTCTTCTACGCCGTGTCGTCAACATGAAATTCGTTCACCGCACAAAGAAATTTCAATTCTGTCCTATTCTCATGATACACGCGACGTTTTCTGTGCTCGGGAGCCATAGTAAATTGAGATACAAAAAACGTGTATTTTAGCGCAAAATATGGTAATAACCAATTACTGACTGGAGTTGGTTTATGGCACCTATAAATCACAGTTGTTTTTTACGGTACCATAAACTTGTCTGTCAATGCAACGATTCGCTTAATGGGGTTTCGTAAACTACGCAATGTAATAGAGCAAAAACATTCAGATTTTGTTCCAGACTCTCTCAATAAAAAGCTTCTTTCATGATGTACGGCGTGTTTTGTTCATGTGGAAGGTTAGCTTTAGACTATGAATTCCGAATGTCTCTCTCAAATATCTTCGTTGCCAAAACAGAGGCCTGTTGGGTGTAAAATGTTAACTTTGTAGTTTTGAGCAACAAATCATCATAATATGCATGTATTTAGCTTCCTCCGTCGAACCGGTCCCCGCAAATCGACATCAGTATTAAAAAGCAAGAAGAAACGCGGTCGTTGCTAAGTATGAATTTGTGACAAATTAATTAATTCAATTAATTAATTAAATTAATTAAGCCCGCATTTTCGGCCGTTATGCAGAATAACGCAACTATTTAGGCCGTATGGAAGAATGGCGCATTTAAAAAGTCTGACTAGTAATACCTTCTCTGACAAGCGGCACTGTTTGTGTAGGAACATAGGGGCTTATGAATGCTACTTCGCGAAATCATGGGTTTGACACTCACCTGACTGCCAGAAAAGCGACGAGCCAACCCAACATCAAACAATTAACCGGTCGTTGTGCTAGAATGCGCAAGAAGAAGGGAACCGAGTAAGGCAGAACTAAAGAACAGGAAAATTTACTCGCTTGTACATGCGTCCGACTTAGAGTTTTCATAAGATATTGTCTCAGAAAAAATAGTGCCACAGGATTGATGGTGAAATTACGCATATGGAACGCAACAAATGACATTTTGCCCTCGATAATGTCTAGGCTTCACGTTTGGAAACTAATTTTAGTTGGATGGCGGAAATGGTGCAACATCTTTGAACGTTGCAGGAAACCGACGAATCTTTCCTGATTTATTGTGTATAATCATCTGCCCACCTAACAAATTTTCACCCTGATCTACCATGGGTTTTCACTCACTTAAGATAAAAATATTATGATACAGAAGACCAATAACGAAGGATGTGCTATGTGAGTATTTCGCAAAACGTAACAGCAAAGGTGATGTAGATGAACGCAAGCGGGGTAAACTGAATTTTCTCAACAACGAATACTTGTCTGCACGCGGTCATTTTTTTTAAAGTCACAATTTTCGAAATACCATTACACTTGCCACCGGATATATTTGACTCCGTGATAACATTTTGGTATTTTTGGAATTTGTACGTTCAAAGGCAGATAAACCTGAATACCTTTTGTGCTTCAAAGCAGTGTCCATATGTTTTGGAAGAGAGCCAGTTTTGAAGGCATGAAGGCTTCTACAAAACACATCATGCTCGTTAGTCTCACAGATTTGCTAACCTGGTTATCTGGCTGGTAACGACTGAATTCCGGAAAAGGTATTCGGGAGCTCTGAAAATTTTTGTTAATTTCGCGAGAAATAGTTTAGAAATTAGGGCAACTGCGGTGATTTAACCAATTTAACCGTAATTGAGGTTTTGAATTTTCCGGCAGAAGAGTCCTCTCCCGTTGTTACGCAGCATGAGATATATTATATGTGATTAAATTAAATGTGTATTGTCCAAATTGCACTATTTTATTTCATATACACTTTCATCACTTCCACTCGGAATGTTCATTTCTGAGGTACTTCTTGTAGATTTGTCTAACGGAGTCACGTTATTCTGCTGCTATACTGCAATGTGTTTATCAATTAAAATATTATGTCACCAGAACTGTGACAATCAATTTTCCATATAATTATTTTATTATAGTTATTCCTCGAAGCCAGATAAGCAAGAAACCCACGAGGTTATTCCACGTGAAATCATTTCAAATAATCGAACATATTGAACGAAAATGGCTAACAAATTATTCATATCGACTTCGCATGGCATGCGTTTGTGCAGATGTATATTTAGCTTACCATTACCAAAAATCCGCTCTTAGTACATCATGTGAAGCGATTTTGACCCTACCGAAGGAGCAACCGTGCAGCATCCGGCATAGCGTTCAGGAAGATTAAACCGGAGAATAACAAACCAAAACATGAATCAAACCGGCTGCACAAATTTAATTTTTGTTCGAGAAGTTAATACTCAAGACTGCCAATTCTGATGCTCGTTATTCAAAAACATTGAGCCATCGGCTATTATAATTTATAAGTCTCTTTACGTAAGGTTTAAACGTGCACCTTATGTGTATGATATTCGGACTTCGTGGGTAGTAACTCGGAGTTGTTGCGCCCAATACTACTTCCTTACTCGCAAACCTACCCCATGAGTTTCATGTCAAATTAGAGAAACTCACAAAATACGTGGAAATATATATATATCCACACAATCAGGCATTTGGACACACAATCTACTATCATGTTAGGTGAGCACTCATTTCCACACACGAGATAAAGCAAGGCAGGCCTAGACCGCACAGGTAGTTTAACCGATTTTGTATGGAGATACGCGTTTAGGAAACTGGCGGTTTAAATGATTCAAATTCAGTGTACGGACGCGAATTTTGCCGCGTAGATTAAGGAGAACATTTTATTAACGGTGTCAGGGGTTGGTGTTAAACGTTTTTAACGAAATTGGTTTGCATGTAGGGAGGCAAATTTATTGTTGGAAAGCACCTATATCATTCGAAAGAGAATTGCCCACAAAATCCAAAATATCACAAACCTCTACAAAAATGTTTAGACGCCCCCGACTTGTTAAACCACCCAATATGGGGCAAACCAATGTTTGTGGTCCGCATTTATAATAACTTACTCCGTTCACGGGTTCGGTTAATTTGCTAAAATTATTTTATTCAGTAATCAAGTTGATGAATTGATTCACCCAAATGACGGGCTGCGACCCGACCAAAGCTCATCAGGTTCAAAGGTTTTTATGCGGATTCAAACAATTTTTGTGAGAAATGTGCAAATTAAACTTTGTGATAAACTGCGTTTATTATTCACCATCTGATTTGGGAGGTTCATAGGAGCCTAAAGATTGGAACATATGATTGATGAATAAATTGCCGGTTGAATGCCCGCATATTTCGTTAGTTTTCAACACTCAAGCAGTATAATGGCTACGTGGAAGCTATCTGAAAATTGAAAATTTGTTCTTTACATTTTCCTAAGCGGAGTAGAGAGTTCTTCCAAGCAAAGTTGGTGATATGCATTGATTAGAGTTTTATGCCGAAAACAAAAAATCGCAAACGACCGACTGGGTGACGAATAGAAACAAGCCTAGTCTCTTCAGTTTCAAGGGGTTGATTGCGGATTGTGACAATTTTAAGCATAATTTACACATAAGGATATCGCCCATGTGCGCGGCACACGGTTTGTGCATTGTGTCTGTGCGCACCCATGAAGTATGAATAATAAAGGATTATCAAGGCAAAATATATATACCAAGACTCTGCGGGTGCTGCCACGCTGATACTGATAGGCTTTGGTTCAAAAAAGGTAAAAATAAGATTAGTAGGCACTATGAATCACAGCAAATATTCCCGCAATCCTGTAGCCAAAAAGGCAAATAACTAGGCGATATCGCAAAGGATTGTTGTAATGAATGAATCCAAATTTAAAAAATTAAAAAAGATGGGTGCATTATTTGAATAACAACTTCCCTCCTTTTTCTTATGACGGGATTAAATTACGTATCACCCTATTAGTAAAAAAAACGCGATTCTTGCATTGTTATGCGGCGTTTATGTCAATTTTGAAACTGATGTTAAACTGATTTATTTTACTCATGATGTCAATGAGGATTTCCAAATCAAGAAGAAAGCAGTGAAATGAAACGATAACACGCTTTACGAGGACCAGTTTCTCAAAAAACAAACATAGGAAGATTGTTTACGAATCTGACTGTACAATATTGCATGCTAAATTTGATAGCATCAATAAAATGTGCGCCGAAAAATACTCGTTGCATAATAACTTCTGATTTGCAGGGCTAAAATTTGATATTCGGGCTGGTATGCTGATTGGTTATCACTTTTATTCTAGGGTCAAATTCCACCCGGAAATTTGTGTTGAACAATGTACTATTTATTTATGTGTCAACTTTTAAACGATCTCGACATTATTCGACGCCGTGACATTTGACAAATACAGACAGCATGATCACAGACCCGATACACAGAATATTTGTCCCGTGTTTTCGCGACACATTTATTTGTATTTCGGTACACGACCTGTAAAACATGTGGGGTATCTTAAACATGGGGTTTCCGTTTTGAATTACAAACGCTGGGAAGATACGTTTACGCCCGGGTAGAAATTTAGTACGTTCAACTTGCGTGAGCACACGCGGTTTTTACACGCCTGTCTGGAAGTTCTGTACATGCTCAACCAATTGGCTGTTAGCACATGTATGCTGCGGTTTGTAATTGTTACATCCAGCATACCAAGCCGATTTCAAAGTTTTCAAAAGTTTAACAACTTCAAAAAACTGTCACACTCAGTAAACGAGCCTGACTTTTTCAATTGCATGAAATGTTGCATAAAGTGCAACACGCAACTTGGCATTCAACGCGTCTTACATACACATAACAACCCTTTCCTTTAACTGATGCAGTGTTTTGTCTCATTTTTTTATGACACGCCTTAATGTACTCAGATATACGGTCGGATAAAACCTCAGCACTTAGAATCCAGGGATATTTGTCAATCCCCATATAAACACTGAGTAACTCGTGAATTCAAACAAGATCAGAATGCATTTCTATTAAACTCTTTTTGCGATCGGCGAGTTATTGGGTTAGTAAGATAAGGAAATCGTACGGAGACACCTGTGTTCACTTGCCAGTTCCGCATTAGAAGGCTAGAACACGCATGACTGCGCTGTGGACAATTTGATTACAATTTGAGTGTAATATTTCACGGAGTTTGTTCGTTTACTGGCATATTCTCGCCGACACCCATGGTGTTATGTGGCAGCCCGTTTGTCAAGTAATTGGAAGTCGAATTTAAAATTGCACTTTAAAGGGCTAAAAACGACTGTGATTGCTTTGGACTGTCAAACATTTGTGAGTACTTGGTCTCAACTTTCATTTGACATGACAGCCTGAATATATCCACCTGAGACTTGAAATACGCCCATTCACCGTAAAAGCGAGCTAGTGAGTACAAAAATGCCAATGGGCCAAGAAACGAGAGAATTTTTACTAGGATAAATAAATGTGCAAGATAATATGTCAGTCCGATTTTGCCGTGAATTCAAACAAGATCAGAATGCATTTCTATTAAACTCTTTTTGCGATCGGCGAGTTATTGGGTTAGTAAGATAAGGAAATCGTACGGAGACACCTGTGTTCACTTGCCAGTTCCGCATTAGAAGGCTAGAACACGCATGACTGCGCTGTGGACAATTTGATTAAAATTTGAGTGTAATATTTCACGGAGTTTGTTCGTATACTGGCATATTCTCGCCGACACCCATGGTGTTATGTGGCAGCCCGTTTGTCAAGTAATTGGAAGTCGAATTTAAAATTGCACTTTAAAGGGCTAAAAACGACTGTGATTGCTTTGGACTGTCAAACATTTGTGAGTACTTGGTCTCAACTTTCATTTGACATGACAGCCTGAATATATCCACCTGAGACTTGAAATACGCCCATTCACCGTAAAAGCGAGCTAGTGAGTACAAAAATGCCAATGGGCCAAGAAACGAGAGAATTTTTACTAGGATAAATAAATGTGCAAGATAATATGTCAGTCCGATTTTGAATTATTTACCTGAGGATAGTGTCCCACCGTAAACTGCGAGATTATCCATCGAAAAAATAAAAATCTTTTCGCTGATCACTGTTATTCAGATGTATATTGCTAGAACGTGTTGCTAAAATGATATGGAATGCAGGCACTGCTGCCCAACATCAACGCAGGATAAGACCACCCTTAGTCGAATGACTTGCTAGGTCAATTTATTAACTGCTATTTCGTTGCAAGTGTACCAACAAAGGTAACGACAATTAGTTAATGCCGTAATTTCAGGAAGGATAGCCATCACGTTTTCTGGCAAGGTATAGCGGAGGTTCCGCATTTTTTGGCAGATAAGAAAAGTGTCAGAAGTCGCTAATTCTCCAGGTAATTCTTCATGCAATGTTAATGAATGTTTGTTTGTTACCCCAATGAAGACAATATATCTTAAGCTGATGCCAATATTCACATAAGTGGTGGCCTCTGGCGTAATATTGCTAACAATTTTGCTCTTTTTTGACAAACTATCCGGTTCCAATACATTCGTAACGGCTAATGCCAATTGACGGTTTGGTTTCGTTTATCTGTCATCCGATGTCCCGAATATCATTATTTTTACAGAATACGAATCTATGCAATATCACTATTTTTACGGAATACCAATCTATGCTCGAAAGTGTTCGTCATGATTTACATATCGAAACCGACGGCAAATGACAAAAATTCGTTGTTATCCGGCTAGGTGTAAGAAACCGCTCAGTAAAAAATTGGCTGAACGAAAAAATCACCAGAGTTCCAGGTGAGGATTACCTTAAAACCCTGAAAGTTGGGCTATTGAGTGTATTCAATTCAGCATTGGCAGATCACATCGCACAAAAAGAGCGCAATGCTCATGATCCTGCAACTTTTAGGCAACGGCTTTGCCCGTAAAACGACCGGATGGTTTATCTTTCTTACGTGCAACCGTTGTGTTTGCGCCCTGAGTTTGGTTGGGTGTATCGACAGGCGATTTTATGTTACAAGAAACGTCTTTTCTAGGCATTACTGTGAGAATGATTTACTGAATGTCGGTTTGCAGTCACATTTCCCGGTTGACTTATAAATGTTTCCGGTAGAATTTCGAAAATCTACGATAGCACAGATTTGGTATTGCTCTTTCGGTCTGCGATTCTCTCATGTGGGGCAGTTTATTTACTAAAGTTTGCAGCGTTTGACGGGTCTGAATTAGACACAGGTGAACGTGAGGCTTTTGCAGACTATTTCAAAGTTTAAAAAGTACTCCTATTGATTATAAAATCATATGGTTAAAACCTACTACCGCCTTCGGTAATTGCTAAAATTTCAGAAGTTTGAAGAGAATTGGAAAAATCAGGAAAAGCATGCCAATAGTATTGGCGAGCACTTGCGACTCATTAGGGTGCACATGAGATTCAAATTAAAACCTGTCGGTCGATTGTCCAGGTAGTCCTCTAATAAGTTCGAATATTGATGTACATGTTCACGCTCTTAACTACACCGAAAAGCAACCGCGTGGTTTCTTTGTGTAAGCATTGGATGTCAGACAACCACTCTCCTACGTTGCGAATTAGAGAGAAATGTTTTCTGATTTATGTTATCAGAATAACATTAGGCTAGAAATATGCACGAAATACAAACACAGGATTGATGTCCAGATATCTCGAAGACTGCTGGGCAAAATTTGACAGCGGAATTGGCAGTCGTTCCTTACAACGTCATCAAAAATGTTCTGTATGCTACCATTGCAAGAGGAGACAAACTGGAATATTCAGTAGCTGGTCAGCATATATAATCCACGAAAGTGAACGCATGTCTGCATGGTGGTCAATGGGAAAAAGTGCCATCACAAGAAGGACGACTGTTGGTTTCCACTACTAGAAACTCCATTGAGCAGTCCTTCTCCAGGCAATAAAGCCAGACTTTTTGCAATCAAGTGTCGTCATTTGTACAAGGATTCATAGAAAAAATAAAACCTTTGATACACAAAGTAATTCCAAATTTTCTAGCTCGTGGTAGGCATGTGAAGTTGAAATTGAAAAATATCAGGACCGATGAACTTACTTGCGGCTTAAGAATCATTTGTAAATGAAGGGATAATTTTTGCGAAAAGAATCAGGAAACATTTGTCAAAAGCTTTCGGACGATTATAGTGGCAAAAACAACTTGCCTCTTCAGGCATCCCCTATTCTTTGGAATTTCGCCCAAAATGCGCTGAAGGCGACACATTTACATTAGGTCATGGCGATCACAACAACCGAAGTAGCGGAAATGCCGTTTGTTTCCGGACTACACAACTATCTTTCCGTATGCCATATGTAATAGCGTGATTGTTTATTGTATGAATTCTTAAATCTTGGATTTTTTATCTGCATATAAGGTAATTCCATGGGTTCTAGGTATGCGTCGCTTACTACACATTGACGTTGTAATCGCTGCATAATGAAGTAAAAATTGTGTCTTCCCAACAATTTTTTGTGCGCCGAGTGCAACTCCAACGGTATCTGAATTGTTGTCACCTGGTTATGTCACTACTCGGAGGCCTTTGCTTTTAATCGATACGACAATATTGCCCAGTAGTTCGTGGGTGCTTTTCAAAAAGTCACCGAAATCCAATTGCTAGTCAATTGTAGAAAACGCTCGTCGATAATGAAGATTTTTGAGTAAAAGAACCCAAAAACGGTGTGCTGGCTCCTGAAAACTGACACTCAATTAGCAGTTATAGAATATTATATTGAGGAAGGGAATCGTGGTTTTTACCAATTGGGATTCAAACATTTTGTCGGTTTACTCCAATTTTGCCAAAGACCCACATATTGACGTGGTCTTTACTAATTGGGATTCAAACATTTTCTCGGTTTACTCCAATTTTGCCAAAGACCAACATATTGCCCTATTCGTTTAAGTGAGCCGGCCTCCATAGCCACATCGTTTTACTCATATCTAGGACTCGGAAAATATGGTGACAACATCATCGCAGCCAGCCGGATTTTATTGCGCATTATTAAAGAGTGCGGTTACTTGTTATGATGACACGAAAGCGGATCTGAAGGAAAAACGTTCCTTAGGCACACCTACGGATTTGAGAAGTAATATGAATCGGATTTTAATCTGTTCTTCATGTAATTGTACTCAGAATACTTCGTTTGCTAGACGCTTGGAGTAAAATGCTGGCATCCTAATGTGCTAGAATTGCTGCTCACTTTCGGCGAAAACGCGGAAAGGTTTGATTTGTGTTTCGGCAAGCAAAAGCTTTTTAAATTTCAACTTTGTGATAAGCAGCTGTTTACACTGAATAGTGTTCAAGTCATCGACTACTGATGTACGCACAGAGAAAATAGCAATCCAAAAATGAAAACCTGATTTAAAACTCACCGGTGACACCTATAGACAAATGAGAATAATTTGACATCAAAAGCATTAAAAAAATACCGAGAGAAATGGGACGAAATTCCTAAAACCGCGTCTTTTCCTTAGACGACTTTTCTTCTACACTCATATATCATTGCTATTAGCATGAAACGTAACAGAAAACTGGAACTATACAGTGAATTCATACCTGTAACACATTCCTGAGCTAGCAGTTTCCACCAAATTCATTACAGTTACATTGATGCCTCACATTCTAACTAACATATATATATTGTGTGACGAGACACAACTTCTTGTCAACCGTGCGCCCTTTGAATTTATTTATCGGAAATTTATCGGAATAAATGGGAGCAAACCGTTCCTCAACATAACAAATAATTTCCATCTCACCGCCTCAAGACTGCATCGATAAGTCAACCGTTCCCGCGTAGAAATAAGTTTATAAAGGGTGTTCTGGTTAACACGGCTAGCATTCCTGGAATCTCCGTTCTACAATTTGCTATAAAGCGGCACTGAAATTTTTTACTGCGATGAATGTTGTTATTACATNTTACTGCGATGAATGTTTTTATTACATATTTGGTCGCCAGTTATTCACAAATCAAACACAACATATCATCGTCGACGTCACGCATATCATGTAACAAATTATCGATGTCTCAAAGAGTGCAAAAGCCGCGAACTATAATGTCCGACTCAATTGATGAAATCGCTCAGACTCAGTGAAGTTCAACTGTCCTTATCCAAGAAAAATAATGGAGGCACCCCCTGTCAGAAACAAACGACGGCGTTATTCTTATTGGCAATAACATATGAAGTAGATTTATTTTGATAATTTTATGTAACCACTTATGTCCAATGCCCATCTTCGCTTTAACTGATGTCACCGACTTCAAAACAAAAGAGGGCCTCAAAAAATTCCCAATGCTGCAGAGCTGCTGTCTTTTTTATACACATCGTGGCTTCCATTTAGACAGTGAGCGTAATTGTATGGTACTGGCCCACAGCACAGCCGTCTTTCGACGTTCTAACGGATATACTAAACCAATGCAATTTTGTTANGAATCTATGCTCGAAAGTGTTTTTCATGGTTTACATATCAAAACCGACGGCAAATGACACAACTTCGTTGTTCTTCGGCTACGTGAATGAAACCGCTTAGTAAAAATTGGCTTATAGGGCACATCGGCACATCGAAAGTCCTGAACGAAAAAATCACCAGAGTTCCAGGTGAGGATTACCTTAAAACCCTGAAAGTTGGGCTATTGAGTGTATTCATGGGTGCATTATGAGATTTTGCATATGATATCATGGTAGATGCATAAGAACAATTGGCCTACTTGTTTATGTTTAACAGCCGGTATATGGTATATCTTTCTTGCGTGCATCCGTTATGTTTGCGCCTGTGTTTTGTTTTGGTGTATCGACAGGCGATTTTTATGTTACAAGAAGCGTCTTTTCTAGACATTACTGTAAAATGATATATTGAATGTCGGTTTGCAGTCACATTTCCCGGTTGACTTACAAATGTTTCCGGTAGAATTTCAAAACCTACGATAGCACAGATTTGGTATTGCTCTTTCGGT